>NW_024080708.1:1071204-1138189 GCF_003009895.1 Hyaena hyaena | reverse complement strand
GGGAGAGAGAGAGAGAGAGAGAGAGAGAGAGAGAGAGAGAGAATCTTAAGCAGGCTCCATGCTCAAAAAGGAGCCTGACGCAGGGCTTGATCCCGTAACTGTGGAATCATGACCTGATTCAAAATCAAGTGTTGGATGCTCAACTGACTGAGCCACCCAGGTGTTCCTGGAAGGTAGGAATACGGAATCATCTTAAAGGTACTGAGCTCCAGTGCTATCTTTGCTTACTCAATGACTGGGGGAGGAAAACAGAGAGGTCTTCCCAACAGATTATATTCAGCCATCTTGAGCATGGATCAGCAGACTCTTTTGCAAAGGACCAGGCAGTAAATATTTTGGGCTCTGAGAGTCATACAGTCTCTGCCAAAACTACTCAGCCACAGACACTCGTTAAAAAGTTGTGATGGTATTCCAGTCCAGCTTTATTTATACAAACAGACAGCAGGCTTTAATTTGCCATCTGATGCATTAGAGTCATGCTTCTCAAACCATGTGTTGTGAGGGCCTTTTTGCCCTAATTATTTATGGATGGATGCTTTTGTAAAATTTTTACATTAGGGGCGCCTGGGTGGCTCAGATCGTGAAGCGTCTGACCCTTTATTTTGGCTCAGGTCATGATCTGGCAGTTCATGAGTTCAAACTCCACATCAGGCCCTGTGCTGAGAGGGTGGAGCCTGCTTGGATTCTCGCTCGCCTGTTCTCTCTGCCCCTGCCCCACATGTGCATACGCTCTCTCTCACACATAAATAAACATTTAATCATATATGGTCTTGATAAAGATTTAAAAAAAAATTAATGCAATAAGTTTACCATTTTCACTTGCATTACTTCCTTCCCTAACATACTGAAACAATAAACCTTAAATAGATTAATGAATCTGTTTTACCGGCTTTACTTACAGTTTTCTGGCTTGGATCCCAACTCTTCTACTGATTGCATGCTGTGAATCTCAAATCCTTCAGGGTATTCTGCTTTATTGATAGTCTTATTGTCCACATAAATGATATGTTTAACACAATTGATATCTAACAATGCAGTCTGTTAAGCAGAAAAAAGATCCAGCTATTAAACATGAGTCTGCAATAAACTCAATTATTGGACATTTTCATGGCCTGTCAGACAACACTACCATGAATTAAAAGAAATATTTTTATTTACCTTAAGTTTACTTTCCAGAAGTTCAACACTAGTAATCAGGTAGGTAGCCTCAGATTCATTTAACCCATGAACTACGGCTTCTTTGCCAAGAGTGGCATATAAAGTCACAACTACATAATAAAAAAATAAGCACAAATGTGAAATCATTAAACATTTAGGAGGTACATTATTTAAGCCAGCCTTTTGTGATAGGTACATTCATGGATGCATACACATCGTATAATGTAATTTCATTTCATAGTCTCTACCATTACCTTTCAACACTGCCTCAAACTTCTAGGTAGCTCCAACTTTTCCTTACAAATTTGCAAGATTCTAACATCGTAAACCCGAAGAAACCCAGAAATATTGGAGGTGCCACAACTGTTCAAAAATTAGGCAATCAAGATTCTCAAGGCCAGTAAGTTTCTGGCTGATCTTCTAATTCAGGTCAGAGCTCGCCTACCTAGGACTACCTATGATGCACATGTTCATTGGCCATGGTATCAAAGAGTAGATAAGTCCTTGAGAATCTTTAGACTGAGGATCTCAAGTCAGAATCATGTTCTTGATCCTTCTAGGGAGTTTTTTTAGTGGGTCCAATGTCTACACTGATTGGCGACCTCCTAGCCTTAACTGGGTGGCCAAAGAGATCTATTCTTTAGGAGCTACCAGACAAAGGAAATATGAGCTGAAACCAGGATCATTTAGAATCAAAGGACATCTGCTAAACTTAGACCAGGTTGGAAATTCAACTCTAGGCTCATAACCAAAACAGTGACGTGGTTAAGAAAGGGCCACTTTTCACAAGTTGTTGATTGTTGAAGCTGGGTGATGGGTACATAGGGGATCATTTCATATTCATTTTTGTTGGTCTGAAATGCGAACTCCTGATTCCTACACTACACCTGTACTGTTCTACTTCATTCAGTAAAAAGCTGTGTGCCTAGTACACGACAGGCACTATTCTGGACTTAGAATTTTTTAAAAAAAATTTCATGAACAATGGCAAAAACAAATGGTTGTGAAGCAGGAAGACACCCAACTTTACTTTCTGGCCAAGATACCTAATGTGCTCATTTCACATGTAAAATTGAATAAGTGAAATGAGAGGCCCTGGAAGTGAAGCAATGAACTAGAATTATCCTAAGCAATGATACTTTTGTTTTAATCATTATTTTGTGTGTCACTTCCTAAAAAACACACCCAAGCCCCAAATATTTTAGGCACAGTTCACTTCCAATTGAAAAGCAAAGTCCTAAATTCTATCCATTAAGCTGCCAATTAATTCCCATGCTGGCTCTTAGAAATTAATTTGACAGGCATCTTCAGATATCTTTTAACTACATTCTGTACTGCTTTATGGATATAAATGATGCAGCAAAACTGCTAAAGAACACTACCTTAAAAACAATAGGATCATAGGACAATTCCACATGTTACTAAAACCCTTTCTGTCCCCCTCCAAAAACACAAGGCACTTACGAGGGAAGTTGTACTTAAAGCAGGTCTGTGCCGCAATCATCCATTCAGCCCTGGTCTCACAGAAAATGGCAATAGTGTTCTTTGGTTTTAGTCCCAATGCAGTGAGTCCACTACCAAAATTATTCACTCTGCGGTTCACTTCGAGATAGCTCATCCACTTATAACTCCCAAGAATTAACTGTTAAGGGGAGACATTCTCTGAATATCAGTATATTCAAACAAGCAATTAAAATACTATTCCAAGTGTACAGCTCTAAAATTGCCTTTAAGTGAATATACAGAAGCCATGAGCACCTTCTGAGAATTGGTTAGGCCAGCATATTTAAATGGAATGGCAGCATATTTAACATGCATTTGATTTATGATAAAGTAAAAACATACCTTCCCCTTAAAACAAATTAAAAAGCACAGAAATGCTGTACCTTCTTAAAAACCTTTCCATTTGGCTGCATTTCATTTTCTTCACTTAGGATCTCTCTGGTCCCAAGGCTGTCCTTCTTCCCAAACTTGGACACAGCATGATCAAATAACTTATCCAGAGTGTCTGCTCCAGGGATGTCTATGACAGCTAGCGAGTCGAAGTGCGTGACAGAGCGATATGGACTTCCAGGTTTGTCTGAAGTGGGCTTAGCTTTTATTCTCTTTGCCATAGCGTTTTTCTTCTTGGCATTGGTAAGAAAATACCATGGAATAAATATAAGGGCACTGTATATTGTTATTAACAAGTGGACAGGCAGCAAAATAATGGTGAGCACGTTTAGCCTAAGTTTCATAGTGGCAAGGCTTCTAAAATGGTGTTTATTTCTTGTTATTCTTTGGCTGCAGAAAGCCTTATTTTGCTGAAGAAGGCAATAATGGAAGCAGCGGTAAGAGGAGCAGTATAGCCAAGGCAGTTCAATTTTAATGATACAGATAAAAGTTAGTAATCTTTGGAAGCCGACAATAAAGTACACCTGTAGGTGAAGACAATGAACCAGGCAGAGAGCAGGAAAAAAAAAAACAAAACAAAACAAAAGAGTATTAACAAGTTGATAGCAACATTGATTTAAATACTCAGGTTTTCAGTAGTTTTTATAATTGATTTGATACAGCAAGTTGAAATAACTGGTCTGAAAGACTGGTATTTTCCATTTTAATCATTATTTCTATAAACTTCTCAATTTATTATCATTATTATTGGTTTTTAGGTATACCCTATTCTGTCTATCACTCTGCAAGTCACTTGAGTGACACTACTTCAGTGCATACACAAATGCATGGATATGGTATTTTAGCTTGGCTAAACTTCGGGAATGCCAATAATGAGGTTGCTCTTAAGTATGCACATGTAAGCCAGGTAGTTTTAAACAGGAATAGGTTTTATATCCCAAAGGGAGAAATCCACCAGTTTAGGCTTACTTCTCAATGCTCAACCCAGAGATACTATTCTGAGTTCTTCATTAAGGTAAATTTCTACAATAATGCTATGCATTATCTCCCCCAAATTGGAACAATACAATCATAAAGTCACTGCTTAAGTGTCCATTTTGTGCTCAAAATTGCACCCAGTGCCTGGAAGAAGGAGGAGGGGGAAGGAGGTCCAAAGTAGTGTAAGACCCAGCCCTTGCTCATTACCAGTTACCACTAATGAGGCCATCTGCACATAAGACACATCTAATATTTTTCAAACGTTTTGGAGGGGGAGGGGCAGTGAAACAAACCACTCCTTCAAATAAACATGCCTGTCAACGTTCCACACGTGCAAGCAAAGTGGAACTGCTCTGGCTGAACTCGGGGGTGAGGGTGTGCAGAGTCCCACCCCGGACTTCCTGGAAGCCCACTACCAGAATGAACACTGAAGCATTTCCAATGAAAAGCCTGCTGGAAACACCTAAGTGCTGCGGCGTGTGGTACAATCACACGCCAACAGCCATCTTGAGGAAGTGCAGAATGGCTGGTGGCACTAAGGGGAGCTCTGTGGATAGTAGACTTTTAAACTGGACCTGATGTTGGGGATCTGGAAAAGAAGGAAAAGGAATGGAGAGCATTTTGGGCAGAGAAACCACATGGGAAGATACAGGGGTAGGAGTGAAAGAGCTTTGGGAGAGTAGGGGATGCCCGTAAGAAGGACACTAGCCTGACTGGGGCATACAGCGAGTACATGTTGGCTAAACAGGCTATGAGTAGTGCAGGATCTAACAAATCAGACCAAGTAATTTTGACCTGATTGAATCAGACAGAAAACCGGAGGCCGCTGCAGGTCAGAAAAATAGTGCCAATTGGAAAGAAATGGCCTCAGGGATGATCATAACTCATAGGGAGCTTGTCTTCACCTGAGAAAGCTATTTTGGTGAGTGGCAGTGTATTTCAACTACAAAAATTAAAATAACAGTTCACTTCGAGCAGACAAATTGAATAAACCCATCCTTCTGCAACTCTTGTGGAAATAGACTATTGAACCCAGGACAGTTGTTTGTTTTTACACCAATTACCGTAAAGTGGTTAGCTTAATCCTGCCTCTGCTTTAGTTCATGCCTTGCAACTGAGTGGGGCAAGATGAGCAAGAAACTATGGGTACAAAGACCTGGGTTTCAGTCCCTATCTCTGTCACTAACTGGCTGTGAAAGCTTGGGCCGAACAAGCTATCTGAGCTTAAAGTCAGACTAGGTCCGTAGCCCTTTACTTCCTAGAGGTGACGGGCCCTTTTGAGAATCCAATTGCAGAGTATAAACCTAAGATATGCAAACTGGTATATGTGATTTTACGGGGTTTGTGAGTTCCCTGAAATCCATCCATAAATCCCAAAGGGTGACACCAACCCTGAACTATATGAACTGCTGGCTTAAATGATTTCCTGGGGTCCTTTTGACTTTAAATTTTGAGATTTATCCTACCTAGAAATTGCTTCCTCGGTCTGACAAGTCTGGTCATTCATCTCTTCAAGACAAAGTATGCCAAGTGTCCACCATGATTTCTGGTCTTCAATATGCAAGATCCCCCCCTCTAACAATCCTCCATCATCCATTTCATGATGACTCAAATCCATAATAATCTTGCCTTTTTCTAACCTCCTACATCACTTGAAATGTCTACCACTCATTTTGATCCTTGACTATATTACCAATATTCCAAACATCTAAGCCCTTAAGTCTACAGTAGGGATCGGTAGTTCTCAATCCAATCAAACCCGACACCTCTTTCGCAGAACAAATATTCTGTAATACTCTCTTATTAATCTTGAAAGGTAGTCATAGATGATAATCCATTTACATACATAATTTTTAAAAATAATTCCTTACTGGTAGTAGAAAGGAGTACCAAAAGGACATTAATTCAAGACACAACAATACTTATTTCAATACATAAATTCTCAGAGACAGTACCAGAAGCCCCGCTCCAAAGTCTCCAAATTGATATTATACCCTAGTGAGTACCACCTCATCTTCAAGTGAGAAACTGTCAGACTTGGGGCTGAAGATATATAAAGAAGACAGCTTTTGAAGGGTTTATAATCTAAGTGGATTAGTTACATTATTCATTTTTTTTAAATCTTTTATACATATTTGCGTTAAGCCTTGGAAATAGGGAAATGTCTTCTACTTAATCATAACATAGAGACATTGGCATACACACACACACACACACACACACACACACACACAACAAAACACAACACATATACACAGTAGGCAAGCCTCGAAGAACATTCAGGTGAGGAGAGATCAGAAAGACATCAGTTAGTCCAGGCATTTTCAAATTCTTTCTGGTGGTGATGAGGGGGGCCTGGGTCATCCATTTGAATAAAATCTTATGTGAACATGAAAATATAAATACATATATAGATAAAAGCAAAACACAGAGCTGCTTGGAGGGGGGAGGATTGACAGCCCCTGACAGGACTCCTTGGAACCCCAAATTCAGCTGAATGTTTGACCCGCTGATGTTGTCGGTGAATGAGTGACAACTGGGGCTCGTCCCCTGGTCTGGTGCTCATTCAAGCCCACTGGCCAGCCTTTGCCCAATGTCACCTGTCATCTGAAAATCTTTCCTTGCCAAAGGTCTTCCAAAGTTACATCCAGGTCTATGGATAAACTGACTTCAAGAAAAGAGGAGAACATCTACCCTGTGTAAGTCTGAGCCCTTAGAACAAAGATGAGTAAAGCATGCATGGCTCAATCTTTTATATGCATGTACATATGTGTTTATATATATGGTAGGGGGCAGGGAAATCAATTCACAAACATATAGAAAATGTAGAATGTAATATATCCTGTAGGAGGGACACCAGGCTGGCTCAGTTGGAAGACATGTGGACTCTTGATCCTGGGGTCATGAGTTCAAGCCCCACACTGGGTGTAGACATTACTAAAGAAAACAAATACTAATAAACTTAAAAAAGTGTGTGTGTGTGTGTGTGTGTACATACATCTCCGGTAAGAATAAAAGGATAAATATATTCAAAGGGGGGGGGGGGACTGTATCCAGTTTGGGGGGAAAAAGAGATGGAGGAAGTAGAACCAGCTGGAAAGATTTCACAAAAACATAGTAGTTGAGGTAGGTGTGAAGGATGGTACGTTTTCAAAAGGAAAAGAAAAAGAGCAGAGAATGAGGACAGTCCTATCAGAGGGAACAAACAAACAGATGAGCAAATGGATGGAAGCAGAAGGGCACAGGATGGATGTGAGAAATGGCAAGTAGTGTAGCAGATGCCTAAGGCTTTCGGTGTAAGATCCTGCTCCATGTTTGGGATCTAAGACAATGGGAAAACTGCATTTTTTTTCAGAGCCAACTTCACTAGCATGTAGCTATACTGTAAGAGTCACGTGTGTACGATGATTTAGCAACTCAGGAGTCACCCCTTGGTTATTGTATTAAAGGAAAATATACTCTGCAGACGAGAAAGGCTGAGTTCCTGGGTGGTAAATGGGTTAAACCGAGGTAGAAGATCTGGGTCTCACCGCACATGTGCTGCTGAGTGTGACTCTGAACAGGTCATATGACCTCTCACTTAAAAGCTCTGTATCTCTTGGGGCGCCTGGGTGGCTTAGTCGGTTAAGCGTCCGACTTTCGCTTAGGTCATGATCTCGCGGTTCGTGGGTTCAGGCCTGCGTCGGGCTCTGTGCTGACTGCCAGCTCAGAGCCTGGAGCCTGTTTCAGTCTGTGACCCCCCTCTCTCTCTGACCCTCCCCTGCTCACGCTGTCTCTCTCTCTCTCTCCTAGAAATAAATAAAACATTAAAAAAAATTAAAAAAAAAAAAAAGCTCTGTATCTCTGTATAAGCTCACGTATAAAACAGGAATACGGCTTGCACTATCTACCTGGTGGCACTGTTGGGCGAATCCTTCCCCATG
Source organism: Hyaena hyaena (assembly GCF_003009895.1). Taxonomy (NCBI): domain Eukaryota; kingdom Metazoa; phylum Chordata; class Mammalia; order Carnivora; family Hyaenidae; genus Hyaena; species Hyaena hyaena. The sequence continues at coordinate 1,130,237 of NW_024080708.1, read as the reverse complement.
GCCAGCTTACATTCCATGGGCAATAATAATCAGGCTCTGGAATACACTCTCGAGTGTCTTGCTCCTCTCCTACTTTGCTGTACTTCATCAGCTAAACCATACCCAGGTTGGAATCCAATCCTCCACTGAAGTCTGTACCTGTACCCATACAGCTGAATTTGGCTGGAGAAAAAATGGACGGTGCTGAGTGTCCCCTTTACTTACTCCTGTCTATTTGAGAAGGACCTGGCTGTGCTGCTCCACTGACTCTCCCCTCACCCACCCCATTAATTTTCCCTGTTTCACTGAATCATTTCCATTAGCATTGTAACAGCCTATCATTTCTCTCACTGTAAAAACCATTCCCTCTCTCAGACATTCTTCTCTGGCCACAGCCCCCTATCTTCTCTTTGGGACTCCTTGAGAGTTGCCTATACCCTACATCTCCCAGTCCTTTCCCTTTATGTCCTCTGGAACCTACTACTATGGCTTTTACCCACTACCAATTCACACAATTGCTCTGATGGAGGGCCCTGGTGATTTCCATGTGTCACATCCCAAGGTCAGTTAAGGCTCCCTCATCTCCCTCAAATCATTAGCAGCCTTTGACATAGCCGCCCCCTCTGCTCCTGACTGAAACTGCTTCACATGGCTTCCAGTAAACCTCAGTTCTTCCGGTTTTCTTCTGACTTCCCTCACTGTTCCTTCTCAGTCTTCTTTACTGCTGTTTCCTCATCTCCCTAACCTCTAAATGCAACAGCCCTCAGTCCCTGCCCTTCCTCTCCTCTTTCTCTCCACCCACGCCAGGGGGATCCTACTGAGTCCCATAGCTTCAGATAGCATATATATACGGTGATAACTTCCAAATTTTGCCCCCTAGCCTGGAGGTCTTTCTTGAACACCAGATTTGTGGATCCAACTTTTTTCCTCAACAGATCCCTATCAGTTAAGTACCTCAGACTTAATATGGTCAAAGCAGAGCTGCTGATCAACCGGCCACACACCTGCTCCACCCAGTCATGCCCATCTCCGTAATTCCAGCTGCTCTGACCAAAAAAACAACAACACCAAAAAAAAAAAAAAAAACCCTTAGAGATTCACTTCCACTCTTCTTTCTCACACATTCCACACCCATCAACAGCAAATCCTACCAGCTATACAGATAAGACACATACCCAGCTGAACTGCTTCTCGCTACTTCCACTGCTACTGTCCTGGTTTCAGCCACTATCATCTCACCTGAATAAATGTGTTTGCCCCTCTGATCTCCCTGCTTCCACTTCTATAGCATATTCTAAACCCAGCAGCCAGGGTGCTCCCATGCAAATGTAAGGTAGATTGTGGCACTGCTCTGCTCAAAACCTTTCAAAAGATCCCCAAATGATCCCCTCAGTCCCCCCTCTGCCCAACGAGATTATGTGATCTTTCTCCTATCTCTTAAATTTATGACTTCTCCTATGCTTTCCCCTGCCTCATTCTGCTATAGTTCTACCTGTTCCTTGCTGTTTCTGGAACACAACAGGCATGACCCTGCCTCAGGGCCTTTGTACATACTATTTTCTCTGCCTGGAATGTTCTCCCAAGATGCCTGCATAGCTTATTCTCTCACTACCTTTTTGTCTTTACTCAAATATCACCTTCTCCAGCCATCCAAAAATTGCACCCCAACATGCACAGTCCCCTTTCTCGCTCTTTTTCTCCTTAGCACATATCACCACTATTATCTTTTCATTTTTATATTTGTCATTGCCATCCCCATTAGAACATAAGCTCCATGAGGCAGGTTTACAGTTTGCTGCTGAACCCTCAAGGACTACAGCAGTCCTTCCATGCATTAGGGGTTAAATGATTTGTTAAAAAATAAGAACATACATGGAACTGCTCTAAAATAATAAAGTAAAAGTTATGCAAGGACCACAACCTGAAGGCCACCGAACTTAGTCATCTTTAAAAAAGAAAAATCTCTCTCTTAAAAATAAATTAAGACATGGGGCGCCTGGGTGGCTCAGTCGGTTAAGCATCCGACTTCAGCTCAGGTCATGATCTCACGGTTCGTGGGTTCGAGCCCCGTGTCGGGCTCTGTGCTGACAGCTAGCTCAGAGCCTGGTGCCTGTTTCAGTCTGTGTCTCCCTCTCCCTCTGGCCCTCCCCTGCTCACGCTGTCTCTCTCTCTCTCTCTCTCTCTCTCTCTGGCCCTCCCCTGCTCACACTGTCTCTCTCTCTCTCTCTCAGAAATAAATAAAACGTTTAGAAAAATAATAATAAATAAATAAATAAGACATTAAAAAAAGAAAGAAAAAAACATGGGGGCGCCTGAATGAATCAGTGGGTTAAGCATCTGACTTTGGCTCAGGTTATGATCTCATGGCTCATGAGTTTGAGCCCCACTTCGGGCTCTGTGCTGACAGCTCAGAGCCTGAGGCCTGCTTGGGATTCTGTGTCTCCCTCTCCCTGCCCCTCCTCTGCACTCCCACTCACGCTCTCTCACTCTCTCTCTCAAAATCAGACATTAAAAACAACTTTTTAAATCACTTGTCCATGCCAACCTTCTACAAGAGGGTATCTTCGTAAAATAGAAAATATGGGGATGCTTGGGTGGCTCGGTCAGTTAAGCATCAAACTCTTGATTTCAGCTCAGGTCACGATCTATCATGAGATTGGGCCCCACACTGGGCTCCGTCCTAGGCGTTGAGCCTGCTTAAGATTCTCGTTCTTTCTCTCTCTCACTCTCCACTGCTTATGCTCTCTTTAAATATATATATATATATATATGTATACTTATATTCATATAAATATATATGAAACCTGAAAATCTGCTTGTTGCACAGAAGTGAAAGACTGATGCTATAAAAGCCTGAAGGCTTGGGGTGCCTGGGTGGCTCAGTCAGGTAAGACTCTAGATTTTGGCTCAGGTCATGATCTCACAGTTCTTGAGTTCAAGCCAGGCATGGGGCTCCACGCTGGCAGTGTGGAGCCTACTCGGGATTTTCTCTCTCTCTCTCTCTCTCTTTCTCTCTCTCTCTCTCCCCCCCCTCCCCAGATCACTCTCTTTAAGGAAATAAACTTAAAAATAAAGAAAAGCATGAAGGCTACACAATTGGTACTATGTGCTTTTTCACCACTGCCTTTCACAAAGGTATGCTCTCCTTCCATGTACGAAGAGTGATACTGCTGCCCTACCATCAGGACATGAATTCTCAGCTGTGCTTCCTTGAAGTTAAGTAATTCATTTCTATGGCCGCCACGAAAGGGCAGGCCATCCTTTTCAGTCACAAAACTGTTCACTGTTCCTGCTGCTGTTTACCATTCCACACAGAAATCACATTAATAACCACATATTGAGCATTTCCTATGGGCTAGGCACTGTGCTCAATCCTTCAGATGCATTATCTCATTTAATCCTTCAGAAAACCCCTTTGAGGCAGTTCCCTCATTTTACTGACGATAGTAACAGTCTCGGAGAGATAATATGCCCAAGGTGACACGGCAAAGTAGGGATTCTGACCCAGCTCTAATAGATTTTAAAGTCTCTGCTTTCAGCTATACTATTGGTGACCCTGGTCATACTGGTATAATCCAAATAGGTGAGAGTGACAAACCTTGTGTATGAAGAAATTCTGGCAGCAATTTTGAGCACTGACCTGTCCTACATCCTAAGGCATTTTTATGGGGGGTGGGGAGGAAGCCCTTGGGGCATCTAGTAAGTCCTATAAGTCTTAGTGGAAAATCAGATAAAATTTTCTTTTATTTTTTGTCCTGGGGTCAAGTTTAATGTTAAGTATTTCATTCCAGTTACTTCAAATGTTCTGAGATAGTTAAGTTAAAACACAAAAGCATTAGTGATACATTTAAGCTTTAGTATGCAAAGTAAACACATACTACATATTGATTAAAATCTGAATTTAAAAGAAGAAATCATCTCCCCCAGAAGCATGTGACACAACATCAATTTAAAAATGAAAGAGAAAATCTCATACACTGGTTGATTAATGCCAAGACTTTTTTTTTCAGAAGTTTGAGAAAACGGAGTAAACCAAGTAAAAATTCATGCGTTTGCCAAGCTGAAACACACAATAAGGACAAATTTATTTCATCTGTCCTTGCACAGGACCTTATCAAAATGTAAAAGGCATCAGTTTGAAAACCAACAATGAACTGTGTGAGTGCTACTTGAAGAAATCACATTTTCAAGTCACACATTATTTTAGGACAATTTAAATACCAAATCAAGAAATAATGTGCCTTCTGAAAAGGAGTAGCTGTATCCACTAAACATTAAATCAAGAAACAATTTAAAAAGCTCCAAGACATTAAATAGATAAAGCGTACCTGTGGCTCTTTAAAAGATCATATTTCTACACAGATGTTGCATCACCAAGACTTTATGTAAAGGGGTGGAGTGCTTTTATTAAAATTCTATTTTCTTTTACACACTCTTTAAAAAGTTCCGAACGATATTAACATACAGGAGAAAGCTCAAATACAATGTTAAAAGAATAGCTGCATTTGGTTAATGAAATCAAACTTTACAGGAGCTATAGTACAACAGAATTCACTTAATATTTTAATAGTAAAACTTTAAAAATATTACTGTTTTAAGAAAATAAAAGGCATTAAAAGAATAGCTAGTAGGATCTTTTGCTGTTAGTCTGCAAGACTGAATCATCATGTGAAATACATATTCATCAGCCCCTTGTAAGTCTCACCTGATTCAAATTGACTGACCAGTCTAATCAATATGGCATATCTGTACAACCAAGCTTTAAACTCAATACACAGCAATTAGAAGAATACATTTGAAAACTGAAAAAGCAAAACAGAAACAAAAACCTAGGGGTAAACATATACATGTCCTATCCCAACACACTGCACCTGTACCTAGCAAGCTATTTTTGACCAGCAGCGTCTCACAACTACAGCTGATCTTAGGGTGCGTCTCTAACAAGATTAACCCAGCCTCTCTACTTCATCACCTGGAGAGTTATTAACTCCTGAAGTCGCCATCCTGCCAGTCTCTTCCCAGCTTTTCCCAGCAAAGAAAGCACCTCAGCTGCCATGTTGAAGATGCTCTTTCACACTGCAGTAAAAGCTCCCTCCCATAATGCCTTAAGAACATCCCCGGCATGCATCAGATTATGTTTTTTCTAGGTCATAGGATCTTATAATTGGGATCCTATCTATATGTGTTGAAATAAGGTGATCTAATGTGTTGAAATGAGATCTGGGAGCCAATGTTGCTGCCTACACACTTCACATACATTGTGTAAATATATATCTATTCCTCATTTTAAGTGATCACCATACACTTGATTTTTAAATACGAACCTTTCAAAAGTCAGGAGTTGGTTGTATGGATTTCCTCCAAAGCTGACATTTAAGGAATCGTGAGGATAAACCATGCTAGTAATGGCCACATACTGATAAGACATAATGTTACCATCCAACTTTATCAGACATCCAGAAAAAGGGAGAAAAACTAAGTTCCAAGAGGTATGTGTTTAGAGACATAAAAAAAGGGTTCAGTGCCATAAAGGGGTAGTAGACAGCACAGTGCCCATTTCAATGTTTTGCAGCTACTGCTGAAGATTAACTGCTATAGATCCCTGTAAACAAAACTTTGTTGCTAAATTAGGGGGCACCATTGCAGTGTGGTGTAGCCTTTAATTTTGTCTGTAAAGTCTTCTATTACCTAGGTAATTTTTTCTCCAAAGGAACAAAGTTATGGTTTTAACAGAAGCTAATCAAAAATAATTGGGTTACAGAACTTCACTTTAAAATTAGGGGACCTGGATGGCTCAGTCGGTCGAGCGTCGAACTTCGGCTCAGGTCATGATCTCACGGCTCGTGAATTTGAGCCCCATGTCGGGCTCTGTGCTGACAACTCAGAGCCTGGAGCCTGCTTCGGATTCTGTGTCTCCCTCTCTCTGGTTCTCTTCCCCACCCCCCACCAAGAAAATAAACATTAAATAATTTTTAAAAAATTAACTTGCAGCTATAATAAATGTATTTCCTCCAAGTGAGAGGTACACAGACTACATCTCCTGTCGTGCTACGTACTTACTAAAAATAAAGTAATACAAAGTGTAGGGTTTTTTTGGATAGATACAAAAAAAAAATCTGTGACCAGCAATAATACTTCCCATAGTAATAACTTTGTGTACCAGGGAGAATTTTGCAACAATACCTTTTTTGCCACATGACCTACCCTCCACATTTGCTAGAGGAGCCAGTCTAACAGGTTAGCTCTTTGTTAATGTTGTTACCCAGTACTTTATACTGTTAAAAATTATGCAACAATGTAATCTTAAACCATTTCTTACAAAACGGCCAAGTAAGTCACTAAAATTCAGCCCCATGGCCACCATGTGAAACTGGATGATGCTGTTTTTTTTTTAAATCTCACTCTGCTCTTCAGTATTAAATATACTTTTATAAGTGAGGCTAATAAAAGATCTCAAAGACTGATCAATCTGTTGAAGACTAAAATCCTATAGCCATTCAGTCAACTTGCAAATATTAGCACTAGAAGGGCACAGGTATTCCTGTGACAGCAGATCATTCAAAATGTATGTTTATTCTTAACGTTTCATTATGGGGGTGCCTCGCATTTTTAGAAATTAAAGAATTGCTAACTAAAGCATGTATTTATGAAGCTCAATACAAGGAGCTATGGAAAAGTACTCATAGAGTCAATGTCTCCTCCATACTAGGGATGAGGAATACTTTCCATTCTCCTCTCTTCACATTCATTTGTTTACCTGGTCCATTTTTGCTTCACTACAGTGAGGGAGGGAGGGAAAGGGAATTCAGTATTTCTGTTTTGAAGTGTGTTTTGGGATAGGCAAGGCCAAGCTCTGCCAATTGAAGACGAGTCTTTAAAGTGTCAAAGACATTCCCAAGTACCTGTACACACTCCTGAACACAACTGGCCATATGCTTCTGCTAATGCTTTTGGCAACTCCTACTCTTTGACGTGGAAGTTTTTTTTTTTTTTTTGTCTTACATATCTAGATGGGCTGTAGGCCGACTGCTATAAATGTTTATGTATGTTTGCAGGGTGTGTGGGTGTGGGTGTGTGTGTGTGTGTGTCTGTGAGTGAGAGAGTGTGAGAGAAAAGAAAGAGGGAGGGAGAGAGGGAGGAAGGGAGGGAAGAAAACAGACTCTCTGTAGATAAATAAATTAACTATAGAAGTCTGGATGCTATTGCCCTCACAATGGAACCACAGTCTATTTCCCAAAGGAAACACTAACCTCAATGATATCTTACTTCTTCGATCAATCACAGGATAGCATGCTAAGTAGCTGAATTCAGATACAGCAAATTCAGGTCTGCTTATGAAACCCTCTGGCTACGTTTAAGGTTTTTCTAATGGAAGCTAATAATTGTTAGACTTTAGCACTGAGCTGTACAAGAACATCAAGTCTTGAATTTCTTTACACTTGCACTTCAAAAATACTTATTGGCATGTAAGAGCTACCAGCTCTTCTATTTCAAGTTTACAACCTATTATAATTAGAGCACTTCACAAAAAGGCCAGAAATACAAGAGAGGCAGTATCATATACAGGGTTTGGGTCCTGGTTCAGCAACTTGCTGAACTGTAAGTCCTAGAACAAATTAAATAACCTATTGTCTGTTTCCTCATCTGTAAAATGAGAAAGCTGGGTTCTTGTTTTTAGATATCACAGGCCAGTAAAAGTTTTAAAAACAAAAACAAAAGATGGTAAGAGGAATAACACAGCTGCCTTGGGGGGCGGGCAGGTATGGACATTTAAAAAAAAACCCTACCATTTGTTATCACCATTATTTCAGAGAAGATAGAATGTATTTAATGCCCCCTAACTAGATGGACAGATCTTATAATAATAAGTAATCATGTAAACGGGAAGAGTTTAGCTTTAAGAAACAAATAACCATTGTCCTTACTTTCCTCCCTTCACTGTGGACTAGTAAAAACTCTTCACTGACCAGTGTTTGTCTGAAAATCAATGTTTGGGAAATGCTGGACTAGGTAATTTTCAACGTCCAAGAGTCAAACACTATGATTTTAATTTTAAGTGCTCTGCTATATTTCTTTGATTCCATGCTATGGTCTAGAGTAGATACTCCAGTGAAGGACAGGACTAATACTTACAATCTGAAAATCAGAAATATATTTAAATCTGTTTTGAGAAACAGTAACTAGAATAAGCTTTAATTGATTAGGGAAGGTATATACTACTACATGTCTAGTTTCATCAGTAATAATGAACCTCATTACAGATGAGGAAATTTAGGCAAAGGGAAGCAAGACAGCTTGTCAAAGACTCAATAGCCTGTAAGCCTAAACAGTCAGAAGTAGAACTCTAATCTGTGAGTCCATGTTTTGGTGTCATTCAAATTAAAAGATTTTACTTAGATCTCAATTATTGCATCCCCTTTTATAAATGAGTGATGATGGTCTAAAGTTTAGAAGTTGTACAGGGTAAAAAGTTTTCCCATTTTACTTCTCCAAATACTGCCTTTTTAAGACAAATATCAAGACTGGCAGGGTTTTTCTACTACAGAATGAATGAGTCAAGATGCCTGTTAGTATTGTTAAAACTTAATTCTCCCCAAAAGCTGATAAAAGTACAAAGTTAGAATTTTTCAAGAATACTTACAAATTTCCTTTTTCTCTGAAGAACACGTCTATCTTTTTTGATTTCAATCTGCAATAAAAGACAACATTTATGTGTACAATGACATGAGGAAAGAACTCCTTAAAAAAAAAACCTCAAGTGCTGTTTCACATTACCTGTGCATCTTAGCTCACGATGAGCCAGCTATCAAAGGAAAAACAAGAAATGACTAGAGATGATCATCTGGCTAGAAGGAGTGCTATTAGGATCTCAGAAAAGTAACTGAGCCTGATTAAGAAACAGTCAAAACTCTGTGGGGAAAACGGCAAGATTTAAAAAGTGGGTAGAGGGGGCACATGGGTGGCTCAGTTAGTAAAGCACCTAGCTCTTGGTTTCAGATCAGATCATGATCTCATGGTTCGTGAGTTTGAGTCCTGTGTCAAGCTCTGTGCTGATGGTGCGGAGCCTGCTTGGAAATCTCTCTGCCCCTCTCCTACACACACACACACACACACACACACACACACACACACGCACATTCTCAAAATAAATTTTAAAAACTTAAAAAAAATGGGCAGAGGAACCAAATAAACATTTTTCCGAAGAAGACATGCAGATGGCCAATAGGCACATGAAAAGGGACTCAACATCACGCATCATCAGGGAAATGCAAATTAAAACCACAAAGAACTATCACATCACACCTGTCAGGATGGCTATCATCAAAAAGACAAGAGATAACAAGTGTTAGATGTGGAGACAAGAGGATGTGGAGAAAAGGGAAGCTTTGTGTACTCTTAGTGGGGATGTAAATTGGCGCAGCGACTACTGAAAACAGTATGGACGTTGCATAAAAAGTTAACAACACAACTTTTCTATGATTCAGCAATCCCACTTCTGGGTATATGTCCAAAGGAAATGAAAACAGGACATCAAAAAGGTATCTGCACTCCCATGTTTACTATAGCATTATTCACAATAGCCAAGATAATGGAAACAACCCAAATGTCCGCCAGTGGATGAATGGATAAAGATGTGGCGTGTATATATAATGGAATATATTCAACCACAAGAAAGAAGGAAAGCCTGCCATTTGTAATGACATGGATGGACCTTGAGGACATTATGCTTAGTGAGGTAAGTCAGGCAGAGAAAGACAAATGTTGCATGATGTCACTCATACATGGAATCTAAAAAAGCCAAACTCATAGGAAGAGAGTATAATGGTGGTTATCAGGGGCTGGGAAGTGGGGAAGAGAGACTGGAGAGATGTTGTTAAAGATGAGTAAGATAGAAGATCTAATGCACAACAAACATAGTGATCACAGTCAACAAGACTGTGTCATATACCTCCAAACTGCAAAGAAACTAGATCGTAAATGTTCTCACCACCAAAAAGAAATGACAATTATGTGATGCAATAGAGGAGTCAGCTGAAGCTACAGTGGTAATCATAACAATATACAAATGTATCAAATCGAAATCAACACGTATGCCCCGCACAATGTTTTACATCAACTATATCTCAATAAAAAACTTCAAACTAAAAAGAAAATGGCAAGAAGTAGGAGTCATGCTCTTAACAGTTTTATTTGTACTTCTTATTCCTCCCCCCATCCCTCCCAGTCAGGACAGGAGCCAAGTTCAGAGACAAAGTCTAACTACAGGAAACTAGTCAGTCAATCTACCTAGATATCCCCACCCCCAAGTGCCTGCAGACGCCTGGCAATTTCCCCATAAAGACCCAAAATGAATAATTTCCTTTAAAAAGCATAAGGTTCTTTCCAAATTGAAATACAGCCTTGGTCTAGGTAAAAACCTAGAGATATTTTCATCTTTTTTCAATGAATATACAGATCAGTTTCATGATGTTCTTCAAGACATATATGCCATGAAGGTTTAGGGTCAGATTGCAGCTGAAGATTAACATATTTTGTACAATGCAGGAGACAAGGACTTACCATCTGAATACTCAGAATGGTAAAATAAGGTCCTTCAACAATTTGACATTGCTTACTTATATATTTCAACTCTACTGGGGTATCCTGGGCACAATGATGATTTTGAAGAAGAAATGAGGTCTTATTTCCACACAGTAGTACTCAGTACCACTTAAGCAGGACTATGAGAAGGACCTTTCAAAAAAAATTTTCGGGGGCGCCTGGGTGGCTCAGTTGGTTGGGCGTCCGACTTCAGCTCAGGTCATGATTTCACAGTTCGTGGGTTCAAGCCCCACGTCGGGCTCTGTGCTGACAGCTAGCTCAGAGCCTGGAGCCTGCTTCAGATTCTGTGTCTCCCTCTCTCTCTGCCCCTCCCCTACTCATGCTGTCTCTCCCCTCCTTCAAAAAAATGAATAAACTAAATTTTTTAAAAAAATCTAGATGCTCCAATGGAAGTCAAAAACATCCATAGGCCTAATCACCATGCTAACTAGCTGGTATTAACTCAGTTCACTATCTCTTTTGCTACCATCAGCAAACAATGAAGGGAAGGATGATATATACCAGGACCTATCACTAACAAAGCATGTCTTTTGTTTTGTTTGATGTTCAGAACTGCTTTTCAAATGCAAGTGAATAGCCACAATCTAGTTTTGGGGAGGAAGTGCTAGGGACAGTGTTCAGTACATGTGTGAACACAGATGGTTAAAACTACTTATAAACAGAAGGCATGCTACTTAACATTTTCTTATTTTTCTCCCACAGGGCTAACATTTGATATCAACACAAGTAAAGGAAATCTCCGCATATACTTATTAACATCCAAAAAGCTCAGAAAGAGAATGATGGGTAGGGAAAACTTCATATTTCTATATACAGATGGATAGATTTCCCCCACAGATTAATTCAGGTAACTGATAAATGACAAAGATCAACCTTGCATAAAATCACTGAAAGACCTATGGGTGGCAGGGGGTAGTACATTTCCAGTCTCATAGCCCTCCATCAATTGGGCAAGACAAAGCAACTCTAAGAGGTTCTTGAATATAAAATACTTGATTTTCTTCAGCGCCTATAACTTTAATGGACATTTTTTCATCACTAAAAAAAAAAAAAAAAATAGCAACAGCTGCCCAGCAGTTAAAAGGGAACTAAATCACATTTCCTAACACAGCCTAATTTTTTCTACACAACAGAAAAACTGACTCTGAGCATATTAACCTCTCCCTAGCCTCCCACCTACAAAAATAACACCCTGCTCTTAAATCCATTCTATTAAATATATTGAAGAAATAATTTCACATAAAAGAACTAAGCAGACTGTCACCACACAGGCTCTGTTTACAAATGACTGGGATTAGGGATGATCTGGCAGAAATCAGAATGCAAAGTTTGGACATACTTCTCAGTTCACATGTACACTCAAGGTTTTGTAACGCAGGGAAGTTGGAAATCTTCGCAAGGCAAATTTTTAACAAACTAAAGCATATGATATAGTTTATTTACACTTAATGATCACCTGGTGGCATGAAAAAAGAGAGAATACAGAATCTAGAGTATACCATCTTTCAATTAGGCAATGAGGCAGCCCTGAGAAAGCCTTACTCATTGAATACCATATGCAGCTAACAGGACGGTCATTAAGGAAAAAGCCATACAAATACAAGGCAGTGCTTGCTGTTCAGCTTCACACACAACCCTCATATTTTGAGGCAGGCTTAAAAACCATTGATGTGTTTAGTTTTGCCCTCTTGCAAGCAAGTTGATCTGTTAGCCAGCATTTTGAAAACATTCTTCTAGAAGTCAAGTCAATACCGAACTTGTGATAGCATCTGTTGGAAATGTTTAAAGCATAAGGAATCTTCCTCCCATAATTTATGTCTCAAGGACCTTTCTTAGTAAGTTTAAAAGAGAATGTTTCAGAAGAGTGGAAAATATTAACAAAGCCCTGAGCATTTAGTGTTCAAATCTAAAAGTAAATTCTGGTGAGTCCCTTATAAAACAATTTCCTAAACAATGGTCTTGCTTCGGAGAAATACATGGAACTCACATGTTGATAAGTGCTAGTGAATGAAAACTGCCAGACTAGAAAACAGTTCAAAGGACTGAAATGTTGAAATCAAGAAACAACACAGGTACAAAACAGTACGTATGACTCCATTATATACACATATTTGAGTGGGTAGATATTCATAGAAAAATTAGCAAGATATGTACCAAATATTAATGCTAGCTAGCTACTGCTGTGTGGTAGGATTACAGGTTGAATTTTATGTTTCAGTATTTTCATATATTTTTGTATTCTTTGTGCTGATTTAATAGCTTCCAAAATTCCCATAAATGTTATTTCAAAAATTATTTTTAAAAAATCCTAAAGGAAGAAGAAAATGACATTTATTATTTTTTTCTTACAAATAGTTTATTGTCAAGTTGGAACACCCAGTGCTCATCCCAAGTGCCCTCCTCCATGCCCATCTCCCCCCTCGCCCCCACATCCATCAGTCCTCAGTTTGTTTCTCAGCATTCAAGAGTCTCTCATGGTTTGCCTCTCTCCCTTTCCCCCCCCCATTTCCCCCCTTCTTCTCCCCCATGGTCCTCAGTTAAGTTCCTCCTAATCCTCCTATACGTGCAAACATATGATATTTGTCCTTCTCTGCCTGACTTATTTCGCTCAGCATAACACCCTCAAGGTCCATCCATGTTGCTACACATGGCCAGATTTCATTCTTTCTCATTGCCATGTAGTATTCCATCATATAGATAAACCACATCTTCTTGATCCACTTGTCCGTTGATGGACACTTAGGCTCTTTCCATGTTTTAGCTATTGTTGAGAGTGCTACTATGAACATTGGGGTTCAGGTGCTCCTATGCATCAGCATTTCTGTATCCCTTGGGTAAATTCCTAGCAGTGCTATTGCTGGGTCTTATGGGAGTTCTATTGTTATTTTTTTGAGGAACCTCCACACTGTTTTCCAGAGGGGCTGTACCAGTTTGCATTCCCACCAACAGTGTAGGAGGGTGCCCGTTTCTCCACATCCTCACCAGCATCTCGAGTTCTCTGATTAGCTCAGAAAATGACATTTAAAATAGGCCTACATGACTATCTTAAGTCAGTCAAACTACTAGAGAACACTACCCAGAATCTAAGCTATAGTAGAATCTTTTCTTTTCCCCTTAAGAATGTATTTGAGTATGAGTGGTCCAAGAATCTTAAATGTTTCATAGGATCGTAGGTCACTTGATTCATAAACAACTAAAACATATTAAACAAATGTTATAACTTAAATAAAACTACCCAAAATCTATCATGTAATAGTGTAAAGAGTATGGAGTTAATTCCAGACTGTCACAGACTAGAATGTCGCTGCATGGAAGAGTTAGGTAACCTAAAACAAAATGTGTTTTAAAAATATTCATGATATCTCAATGAAGGGGTTTAAAAACCTCAAACATTAGAAAATATAAAATACAAAGTGAAAGCATCTTTTTTATTCAATTCTGTAGAAACAAGAGCTTTTAATAGTATGGTGGGTACCCTTGGCAACATTTTTGTAAGCATATTTGAATACATTCATACATGCACAATTTTTAAGCAAAAACTGAATCATACTACCTATACAGGTTTGCAACTTTCTTTGTGAGTTTGAGCCCCGCATCCAGCTCTGTGCTGACAGTGCAGAGCCTCCTTGGGATTTTCTCTCTCTGCCTCTCTCTGCCCCTCCACTACTCTCTCGCTCGCTCGCTCTCTCTCTCTCTCTCTCTCTCTCACACACACACACACACACACACTCTCTCTCTCTCTCTCTCTTTCTCAAGCTCTCTCAAAATAAATAAACTTTAAAACAAAACGATGGGGACATACCAAAGGAAAACAGGGGCCAACCTAAAAGAGCTCCCGATGGTCAAATCTGGGACAATTTGAACAAATAATAGTTATTATACTAAATCCTAAAGAATAAAATATATATCCATGAGTCTATACTAATAAAAATAAAGGTTTGAATAAATAAGTACACAAGGGAGAAGGAACAAATCATCCTTATACAAAAATTCTAATTAACAAATATGGAAGGAATAAAGGAAATAGAAAACCTCCATTAGAATGCTATAGTAATAATTGCTGCAGGCACAAATTCATTGATGGATGCTAACACTGGTAAAGGAAAGTTTAAAGTTGAAACTGGATATATGCATGGTCTCAAAGTGTCACCCCCAAATATGTATTAATACAATATAATAAAGTAGAAGCCTTTATAATATTTATTAACTACAAAGAGAAAAATTATAACTTTACTGTGGAGAAACACAATTGACATCACCTTAACTCGGTGACCAAGGTTACTACCATCGATAATAGGGCACATCGACATCACGTACCCCCGACAGGATGCACTTAGAAGGATACAACATTGCTTCTGTGGTACTCTTGCCCAAATTATATCATCTCAATCTAACCAAGAAAAAAAATTAGTTAAACACAAATTAGGGACATTCTACAAAGTTAACCAGTATTCCACAAAGTTGTCAAGGTCATTAAGGATTGGAACAAACTAAGGAGAGCTAGAATGTTATGCTAAATGAAATAAGTCAGTCAGAGAATGATAAATGCCATATGATTTCACTCATATGTGGAATTTAAGAAACAAACAAGCAAAGAGGAAAGAATGAGAGAGAGAAAGGGAGGGGGGAGAGGAGGGAGGGAGAGGGAAGAACCAAGAAACAGACTCTTAACTAATAGAGAACCATTTGATGGTTACCAGAGGGGATGTGGGTGGAGGGCTGGGTGAAATAGGTGATGGGGATTAAGGTGGGCACTTCTAATGAGCACAGGGTGATGAATGGAAGTGTTAAATTATATATTATACACATGAAACTAATATAACTCTGTAAAACATCTAGAATTGAAATAAAAAAGTTAAAAAAATGGAAGAGACTAAGGAGATATGGCAATTAAATGAGAACCTAGATTGGATCCTGGAACAGAAAAAAGATGTTATCAGAAACACCAATGGGGGGGGGGGGCGCCTGGGTGGCTTAGTCGGTTAAGCGTCTGACTTTCTCTTAGGTCATGATCTCGCGGTTCGTGGGTTCGAGCCCCGCGTCGGGCTCTGTGCTGACTGCCAGCTCAGAGCCTGGAGCCTGTTTCGGAGTCTGTCACTCCCTCTCTCTCTGACCCTCCCCTGCTCATGCTGTCTCTCTCTCTCTCTCCTAGAAATAAATAAAAAACATTAAAAAAATTAAAAAAAAAAGAAACACCAATGGAATTTGAACAAAGTCTGTAGTTTAGTTAATAGTATTATACCAATATTAATTTCTTAGTTTTAACTAAGTGTACTATAATTACATAAAATGTTACTATTAGGGGGAGCTAGGTGAAGCGTTCATGGAAATGATGTACAAGGTTTTGCAACTCTTTTGTAAAAGTTTAAAATTTATTTCCCTCAAAAAATTTTAATGCTTTCAAAAACAGAATATACCATTCCACATTACCACCAGGAATGTGTTAATATACCCATTTCTCCACATCCTCTCCAACACCGCATTTAGTTCTGTTCAACAGGCACCAAAAACACTTTTTTCATATTTTTCAATAGATGTATTAAAATATTATTCACAGTATTCACTATATCTGAATTTCTCATTTGAATGAATATGAATCAAGTCTTTTGCCCATTTTTTTCACTTAATTATTAATTTTTTCTTAGTGATTCATAAGAGCCCTTTCTATATTAAGGAAATTAAGGAATCTAAATTAAGGAAACTCTTTGTCTGAAGTACTGTTCCCAATATAGCTTTTCTCTTGTTTTGGGGTTTTGGGCCAAATATTGGTTTTCAAGTTTTAAGTAATAACATGTATTGGTAGTCTCCTTTGCAGGTTCTGGGTTGTTTTGCCACCTCAAAATTATAAAAATTATTCCCTCATAGTTCCTAAATTGTGATTACCAAATCAAAGACAGATTAGGGGGAAAGAAGGATGGGAAAGGAAACTCTTAATAATATATAATATAAAATTACTTCCCAGAAAGGCTGTACCTTTTTATACTCCTATCAGCAGCATGAAATATTTTACTATGAAATCATTTTTATTATGAAAAATATCTATCTTACCTGTATTCCACCCAAAAGAAACCATTTATCACCTTGAAAAAAAATATGTCATATTCATGTTCTCTAGAATTCTCCTATGTCAAAGACTTCATTCATGCCCTTCTTTCTACCCAGAATTCTGCTCAAAAGCCACCTCTTACAGGATATCTTCACTGATACCTTGAGCTAACATTTCTTGCCTTCTTTTGGAACTTCTATAACTTTTCTCCAACAGCTTGAAACTTCTATTACATTACCTTGTATTATTTATGAATTTGCCTTAATCACTTATCGAAACAGTAAGCTCATTCAGAGCAAGGACTGCGTCTTACTACCTCCATATCCCACCTTGGCTTGAAAATAGCATCAAATATTTGTTGGAATGGATAAAATAAATAATCTAACACTTGTCAGAGAATACAACTGGTATAAGTCATTATTTTTTCCCTTCACAATTCACATCAGCCTTCACTTTATTTGTAACTATTTTTTTTATTATTGAAGTATAGTTGACAAAATGTTCTATTGGTTTCAGGTGTGCAGTATACTGGTATGACAATTCTATACTATACTTAAGCTAGAATTTCTGTTTACATTATCATCTTCAGCAGATATTTGGTAAGCAAAAAACTACCATTATACTTTAGAATGATTATAGTCACTTTTAGCCAAATAGAAAGTCCTTTGTTCTACTCCTAACTCAAAAATTATTCTTGTCATACTGCAAAGAACATTGAACCCATATATCCATGACAACAATAGATATTTCTTCGTATAGTTAAATCTGCAGTATTCTGGGGGTAGTTTCTTTGTTTTACTTTCTCGGTTTTGAAGCAATGCTTATTTATGCTACACCCATTGCCTTTACCCAAGCTCAAAGACAGAGTCTAGTTTCAACGCCAAGAGAAATACTCCAACTCCATGTTACCATCCATTTTGTTATATAAATTCTCCCCCTATAATTATTATCTTTACATAGACACATACATTTAGTTTTACCATTAGTATGATAAACTTTATACACACTCACACGTGCACACATCTATGTAAATTGTATGTGTGTGTATAAAAATAACAAGTACCTGACCTACAATGTAGACACTTCATCTGAGACAGAAAAATAAACTAGACATATGTAAATTCCACTCCTTACTTATAAAGTTGTAGATTTTTCAGAGCCAAAATAGGCATTACAATGAGAGTAGTGAACTAGCTCTCAAAAGATTCTCTTCTCGGAGCGCCTGGGTGGCTCAGTCAGTTAAGTATGTGACTTTGGCTCAGGTCATGATCTTGAGGTCTGTGGGTTCGAGCCCCATGTCAGGCTTGCTGCTGTCAGTGTAGACCCCACTTCATATCCTTGGTCTCCCTCTCTCTCTGCCCCACCCCTCTTTGCACTATCAAAAAACCAAAGAAACATTCAAATATGTACACATTAAAAAAAAAATTCTCCCTCTCTCCCCTCCAAATGACCATAGGAGATAAAATAAAGTCTACTTTCTAGAACATTAGGAAAGCATCTATGTGCTTCCCTATGCAGGAGAATTAAGAATTTCTTTCTCATCAGTATTGATTATCCTTTATTCTTAAGATGAATGTGAGACTATTAGAAAACAAAGGCACCGGGGCGCCTGGGTGGCTTAGTCGGTTAAGTGTCCGACTTTTGCTTAGGTCATGATCTCGCGGTTCGTGGGTTCGAGCCCCACGTCGGGCTCTGTGCTGACTGCCACCTCAGAGCCTGGAGCCTATTTCAGAGTCTGTATCTCCCTCTCTCTCTGACCCTCCCCTGCTCATGCTGTCTCTCTCTCTCTCCTAGAAATAAATAAAAAAATATTAAAAAAAAAAAAAGAAAGAAAACAAAGGCACCTGGGTCAGTCAGAAGGGTGTGTAACTCTTGATCTCAGGATCATGAGTTCAAGTCCCACATTGGGTGTAGAGATTACTACTACCACTACTACTACTACTAAACTTTAAAAAAGTATTAGAAAACAACAAAAAAGTACGCTATTCATATCCTTTCTGTTACCTAGGAGCCTGTTTCAGATTCTGTGTCTCCCTCTCTCTCTCTGACCCTCCCCTGCTCATGCTCGCTCTCTCTCTCTCTCTCTCTCTCTCTCAGAAATAAATAAAATATTAATTTTTTTTTTAAAAAAAGAAGAAGAAAGGGCTAAGTTGTAAACGATAAGCACTCGTGGAGCAATAATTTTAGGAGGAAAAAACACTAGTACTTTCCCCTAAAGTTGAGATTGATAAACTACTTGAGGAAGGAAAAAAAAAATATTTTTAGAAACTCAGACTTTTGGAGCTAAAATATGGCCTTTTTTTTGTTTTATAATTTTTTAAAATGTTTTATTACCCAGTTTCATTGGCTTAAAAGGAAACTTGAACAATATTAACCTCTTCAAACGTATGCAGGCTACAAGCTGAAATGTTAATCCCCCCTAAGGTTGTAGATTTATCAGTTATTTTTAGTTTTATCCTTATATTTTTCCTACCCTTTCTAAAAGTTCTGCAATGAACATATTAGTTTTATCATTTAATAAATGAGGAGGGAATAGAGCATCAGTCTTTCAATTAACTCTAGTGTGTGTCTGTGTTTATGTGTGTTGATAAGTGACCATGAATAGGGCCCCTAAGGCATTTGGTGCTACTCAAGTGGCGAACTGACACTGTAAAAGGATCCAAAAGTTGACTTCACCTGCTCTACTGAAAGATTAGACACTTTTGTTTCTAAACCCAAAGTAAAAAAACAAACAAACAAAAAAACCTTCTTTTGCTCATGCAACATAATCAACAAAGCAGGAAAAAAGTTGCTTTTTTCATGCTGTAACTACAACGTTAAATGTCTCCTAAAGCTAACTGTCCTTTTGGTCCCCTATGCCAAAATGTGACTAACAACAATGGACTACTACTGACAAATGAATGGACAATATTAAAAAAAAACAGACAGTCATGAGGGGTTCCATGCAGAACGAAATACAGATAACTTCTCAAAAGCCCAGGGTTCCACTCGCTTATCCTATTAAAAATAAGCAGGAACTAGGGGCGCCTGGATGGTTCAGTTAAGCATCCGACTTCAGCGCAGGGCATAATCTCACGGTTTGTGGGTTCGAGCCCCACGTCAAGCTCTGTGCTGACAGCTCAGAGGCTGGAGCCTGCTTCACATTCTGTGTCTCCCTCTCTCTCTGCCCCTCCTCTACTCATGTTCTGTTTCTCTCGGTCTCAATAACAAACATTTAAAAATTTAAAAAAATTAAGCAGGAACTCAAATGCCAGATGATATCTGCATAAGGTTCAATAGGCATCCCATCATACTGGCCAACTTTTCGGCCCCCACAAAGGAAAAGGGTTTTCATATGACCAGGATCAGCCCTCTAGGGGGAATCAAGGCCTTCCCTCAGAAAAGGTATCATAAGCAAAAGGCACCAAGTGAGGATCACCTCTCTGCCTTCCACTTGGATGCTAAGAAAGATTTTGAAGGGCATTTCAGAAGTGAAGTCTCCATCAGTATCCACTTGTTTACTGCCTCAACTCTGGGACCAACTTCTCTGAACTTCAGAGTGTATCATCTTACCCAAGACTGTCTTGCTTCAGACATTCCAATCAACTGTGTTATCACATTACAAATGCATACTTGCTTCAAAAAGAAGCAGGCAGAAAAGGCTGAATCATTTCTTTCCCTCAAAGTTTTCATTTCAAAACATTTCGGGTAACAGTAAAGTATCATTAAGTAATCTCACTTCCTGTAAGGCCCAGACAGCAAGGAGCATGTCCTGCAATAACCTCAAAAGGACCTAGCAGCACAGAGTCCACAAAACTAAACATTATCAAAAGAATACGGCTGATACACATATGAATGCACTGCAACATACAATAATATATCTACTTGAAAATTAACGTTTTTACTCTAAAGTCAAGGGAAATCGCTCTGTGGCTGCTGGTTAACTCAACTGGGTTGAGCCAGTGCTCCTGAAGCTAAGCCCACAAATTTGATGCTTATGTGAACTGGTTCAAATGATGGTGGTCACACTTGCCAGTATGCCAGAGTCTGTCCCCTGGTTTACCTGTTGGCCCAGTGTAATTATTGTTAGAGTCCTCACCCTTTTTTGGCAGAAACATCCCTAGTGGTGACTCTAGTGATAACCCTGACTCTGGTCCCACAAGAGTACAAGGCAAGAATGTATGCTACATCCGCAAAAGCCAACCTTCACTAGTGGAGAGAAATATGGACTGCTACTGATTGAATACACTGTCACATACAAATAGGCTAGTAATTGAAAGTACCAGCTTTGTGCCATTAGGCATACATATGCATACACACAGACACACACACACACACACAAATTCTTTATTCCAAGGGTTTCAACAATGTAAAATTCTGACAATCACAGTTTACATACAATGGAATATTTATAACCCAACTTCTAAAATCTAGATTAAAACCTTAATTGATAGGGGCGCTTGTGTGGCTCAGTCGGTTAAGCATCTGACCTCAGCTCAGGTCATGATCTCACGGTTTGTGAGTCTGAGCCCTGTGTTGGGCTCTGTGCTGACAGCTGAGAGCCTGGAGCCTGATTTGGATTCTGTGTCTCCTTCTCTCTGCCCCATCCATACTCGGTCTCTTTCTCAAAAATAAACATTAAAAAAAAATTTAAACCCTTAATAAATTCAAACTGAAGTATTCAATTCCTCATCACAAAACACATGCTTGTATTTTAAGTAGTACATAAAAGGATAAATCAGATCCACTATAAGAAGATCTCTCCATATGGGTTCTTACTTTATGACTTTTAAGGATTATAATCCTATTTAAGAAGTTGTATCTACCCTTTAACTTTTAAAGTCAGAGGAAAAGATATTTCCAAATTAACTTTAGCAATCAAGCAAAAATTCCAGCCTTGCAGGGATACAGATCTTATTACTCATTTTTTTACAAAAAGAAATGCAAGTAATTATAACTTTCCATCTATGATTTTCTGGAAAATACAGTTAGCAACCTTAGAGCTGCATATCAAATGAAGTAACTGGTTCCCAATCAATGGTAAAAGACCAAAGCAAGCCAGAGAATTTCTGGGCTAACCCAGATGCTGTAAGCTTAAGGAATTTTTCACATGTTTATAAGTTCCGGCTCTTGGAATAGTCTGTGCCCAGTACCACCTAATATTCAGTTTACTAAGAAAAGTGTATTTCACCTGGCCAATCTGAAAAACAAAAAATACCACAGACTAACAGGATAAGGTCCTATGCTTCATTGAAGGCTAAAGAAATAGACCATGAAGTTCCAATGTATTACAATGCCCTGCTGATAGGCAGTCTACCATGGTAGTTAAGAGCCAAAATGCTAGAGCCAGATGGCCTGGATCCAGCTCCTGGCTGTGCCTCTTTCTAGCGCTGGTGACTTGGGGCAAGTTATTTAACCTCTTTACCTCATTTGCCACAACTCTAAAATGGAGGGAATACTATTACCACCTGTTGTGAGGACTTTTGTGAGGCTCAAATCAAGCTGATCTCACAATCTCTGGCCATTATAAACTTTAGTTTCTCAAAAGCACCAAGCTTAATCTCTTACCTCGGAGTTTAGTCTAGCACATGCTTTTCCTTCTGCCAAGAACATTCTCTTCTCCCCTTTCCTGGCTTCCTTTAGGTCTTAGTTTAAATAGCACTTTAAAAAGCCTTCCTTGACCTCCCCACGTTATGTCAGGTGTCTCTGCTATTTGCTCTATAGGCACCCATACAGCACAGTGCTTAAATTTGCTCAAGTTTCTGTTCCTTTACTGGGCTGTAAGCTCCTTAAAGGAAGAGGTCATGCCTGTCTTGATCCCCACTATAATCCGCAGTACCTGGCACAGTATAGGTACACTGCAGAGGCTTACCAAATAGTCTTTGGATGAACATGAAACGAATTAACAAGTCCTGCTATGCAGAAGGGAAACCAAAGAATGACTTCCAAGTTAAATCTTCCACTCTTAGGTAGACGTGTATGCCTCTTCAGATCTGACCTATATAAAAGCGCTTCCTCTCATAGAAATGAGAAGCTTGAAATTAAACAGGAGAAGTGCCATATTCTGACAGAATAAACACTTGATGCCCATTTTGGATAGGAATCAGGACTTTGGAAGCAGACCAAATAACAGTGTGTTCGGTGTGTTTACTTATTATTTCTTGTCTCGTATTCCAAAGCCTTTATTTAAGCAAGGATTATCACAGCAAAATTATATAGCTAGTATATCCCCCTGAATATTATCAGCTGGGCCAAATGAAATCCAGAAGTGCCACTGGCATAGGTGGGGAGAAGAAAAGGAAGGGAGATCATGAACATGGAAGTGCATAAAAGAAAGGGGAAAGAATGAAAATATTTGGTATGTTGGAGGGTGGTAGAGCAACATCAGCAGCCCCTCTATAAGGCACCACTGGGTGGCACCAGTCTCCCTGGCTTTCCAATACAGATCTGGAACTAGGGGACCAAGCCATCGGGCTATCCTGCAGACAGCTTAGGCTGAATGTTCAGAAGTCTATTTTCCTTATACCAATGGGCAGATGTGGTTTGCTAGAGGTGCGAGTTCTCTGCATAGGCCGGCAACATGCGCACAGGTCTTTGGGATCCTGTATTTATCAGAAACACCTGAAGAGGGAGAGTGTGAACATTCTTGCCTGACAAAATATGTCCACTCACTATTCCCAATGCAGACATGCTCAGTAGAGCAAGAGGACAGGAATCCTCAGACAAATGAGAGTGGGGGGGGGGGACAGGAATCAGAATAACCTAGAAAGCTTTTTCTTTTCTTTCTTTCTTTTTATTTTGGAGAGAAAGAGAGTGCACGAGTGGGAAGAGGGGGAGAAAGAGAATCTTAAGTAAGCTTCTTGCTCAGCACAGAGCCCAATGCAGGGCTTCATCTCACGAGCCTGAAATCATGACCTGAGCTGAAATCAAGAGTCCGCGCTCCTGAGCCACCCAGGCACCACCTGCCCCCCAGGTTTTTTTTTAGAAAGCTTTTTCCAACTATTAGGCTGGCCCATATAAAACTGCAAATAGTCAAAACGTGTTACATTAAAAAAAAAAAAACAAAACCCAGCAATTTCAAATGGTTCAAACCTAATATACAGATATTTAGAATCACTGGCTTAATGAGGCATGGTTACTGAGAAGAGTGTTGTATTTCTCAGGTTTATGGGTGGGGTTGAGAATGCATGCATAGTTTGGCCTAAGTCATGAAGAATTAACTAAGCTCAGAAATGGAAACAACAGGGGCACCTGGGTGGCTTAGTCGGTTAAGCGTCCGACTTTCGCTTCGGTCATGATCTCACGGTTCATGGGTTCAAGCCCCGCGTCGGGCTCTGTGCTGACTGCCAGCTCAAAGCCTGGAGCCTGTTTCAGAGTCTGTGACTCCCTCTCTCTCTGACCCTCCCCTGCTCACGCTGTCTCTCTCTCTCTCTCTCCTAGAAATAAATAAAACATTAAAAAAAATTAAAAAAAAAGAAATGGAAACAACAAAATGTCTTAAGGGTCGGGAATAAATTAAACTATGTTAAAAACATTCAATCTAAACACAAAAAATGCTTTATTAAGTGTAAAAAAGCAAATTACAACACAGTTTGTAACTTGTCTTTTAGGGAAATCTAAATAGTTTTTTGGGGGGAAATGTTCTATAGTGAACATATTCTCTAGAAAAAATATGGAAGGATGTGTACTAAAAATATCAGCAGCTGTCTCCAAGCAGAAGGATTATCCATATTTTGTCCTTTTATCTAGACAGGTTTTCTACCAAAAACATGTATAACAATTTTGGATCCTGGAACAGAAAAAAGAAGACTGGTAAAAAACTAGAGAAATCCAAATAAAGTGTATAGTTTAGTTATGAGAACCATACCAATGTTACATTAAATGTTAACATTAAGGGGGAGCCAGGTAAAGATACACAGGACCTGTGAACTTCTTTACAAATCTGCTGTAAATCTATAATTATTCCAAAATGAAGCACTTATTTAAAAAAAAAATAAGCCATCTAGTAAAATCACATTTGGAAAATCTAGAAGAAAGAATGCATTTGGTTAAGAGATCCCAACATATAAACAAGAATATGTTGGAAGAAAACTTCTTTGACAGGAAGTCCCCATGCCCTCTAGCATGACAACAGAAAGCTGTGAAAACTATTACATATGGCTTCTCCTGAATACGAAAGTGATGTCACCCTATTAGACAGAGACTCACTGAAGCAGGAAACAACCGGTTAAGTCTCTCTTTTCTTTGGTTTTATAATCACCACTGCTGAAAGCTACCATAATAACATTTCTATTTGAGGAAACGAATTAAATATAAGTATACCTGGAACAACCAATTTCCTCTGTAATATTTTTTAAAACCTTAGTTTCTTAAATCCTGGGTAGAGACAAGTGCATGTACATGCATCTGTTCAAAAAGTATTCCATGAGCATATACTATGACCTGTACTCACGTATCTATTCAATAGATCATATTGTAAGCGGACATCAGGGTAACACTAAGACCAGACATATAGGTAGAATCGGAAAGGAGGGTCACCTGTGAAGGCAATACTTGACCCTATAATAATAGCCCAACCAGACAATTACATACTTTTTAAAAAGCTAATAATAATAGCTACCCTCTTTCCAGTTATGTACCTATTACTGCTTAGGTATTAGTTGTCTTGCCTAAAATGTACTTTTGAAAAACTTCCGTCAAATACTGGGGCAAGTAAAAGTTTGCAAAGCCAAAACGTTAAAGGGAGGTTCTGAAAAACAATCAAGGAAAATGCAGAGCTGGAAAACACAAACCAGAAACTGAAACTCTAGATCAATTTCACCTGCAGACCACTAGCCAGCTGTTACAAACGACACTGCCTTCTGGCTACACCACTACTCTGGCAAACCTCAAATTTGGAATAGGCTAGTTCCACTGTGGAACATATCTAACAGAGGTTGTATTATTTGTGAGGTTTCATTACTTAAGAATTTATGCCTCAATATAAGGCAATTTTGCACAGGATGAGATCTGCAAAAAGCATTTAAAAAACAGATTTAAAGGGGCGACTGGGTGGCTCAGTGGGTTAAATGTGCAACTTACACTCCGGGCATGATCTCGCGGTTCATGGGTTCAAGCCCCCATCTGGCTCTGTGCTGACAGCTCAGAGCCTGGGGCCTGCTTCAGATTCTGTATCTCCCTCTCTCTCTGCCCCTCCCCTGCTCACACTCTGTCTCTCAAAAATAAATAAATATTTAAAAAAAATTTTTTTAAAAGATGGATTTAAAGAGAAGCAGCAGAGCATTAAAAACTCCAAAGCAGAGCAGGAGTCTTTTTCCCATCTCCATGAAACACTACTGTTTAAGGAGGGGCACTATGTATCATATAAAGGTCAGCTAAAGAAACTTCCTACTAACAGGTACTACCATTTATCCCTGAAGCATTTAACTTCTGCTGGATCTGCAATATAATTAATGTGCCTATAAGACACCCTGTTGCAATTATTTCTAAAACATTTAATCTAAAATACATCATCGTTTTTAATGTTTGTTTATTTTTGAGAGACAGAGACAGAGCACAGGCAGAGGAAGGGGGGAGAGAGAGAGAGGGAGACACAGTATCTGAAGCAGGCTCCAGGCTCTGAGCTGTCAGCACAGAACCCGACATGGGGCTTGAATTCACAGACTGTAAGATCATGACCTAAGTAGAAGTGGGACACTTAACTGACTGAGCCACCCAGATGCCCCTAATGTTTATTTATTTTTGAGAGAGAGAGAGAGAAACGGAGTGCAAGATGGGAAGGGACAGAGAGAGAGAGGGAGACACTGAATCTGAACCAGGCTTCAGGCTCTAAGCTGTCAGCACAGAGCCCAACACGGGGCTCAAACTCACAAACTGTGAGATCATGACCCGAGCCGAAGTCACCTGCTTAACTGAGTCACCCAGGTGCCATTTTGTTTTGATGTTTAAAATGTATCAGCTTTGGGTACCTGGGTGGCTCAGTCGGTTAAGTGTCTGACCCTCCCCTGTCTCTCTCTCTCAGAAATAAATTTAAAAAAATTTTTAAATAAAACATATCACTTTTAAACTAGGTTATAATACAATCCTCCTTCAAGCATCTGCAACCAATATGAGCAGCAGTAAAAGGTAAGAAGGCAGTTTGCTTTTGTGTGTATGTACATGGGCCAATCTGCTGCTTACTCTTCCTCAAAAGCAAAACCAAGGTCAACCCAGAGGAAGGCTTGAAAGCGCTCTGTTACTATACATCTTTGGGTCTGATAGTTATGTGACAGTGGCTTACAGGCCAGATTTTTAAAGAATAAGAAAAGGGATTATCTGAACACTTCCAACACCTCCATCTTCAGGTTTCCAGAGTTGCCGTGCCTGTAATTAGAAGAGGAAGGCACTAAGCCCAGGCAACATCCTGCTTTCAGCAGCAATGGGGCTGTGCCGGTAAAAGCAAGAAAAAAAAAATTTTTTTAAGGCCTAGCAATAGCAGAGCATGGCCCCAGACCTGGCCAAGTTCCAAATTCATCACAAATTCTAAAAGCTTAGATCATTTCACAGAACAATTTTATGCAACCTAAATATGTAACCATGCCACTGTGAAACATCACTGATTTTCTTTCACACAGAGGGATAGAGGTCAGCAGCAGAGGCAACAAATCTTAAAAACTGATTTTGCGTCCTAAACAGAGTCTGAATCACTCTCCCCAAAGCAGAAGAAACTTTTTCTCATGATCTCATCACAAAATGTTGTAACATCTAGAGGAGAAGGGACACAGAAAATTACCTTAGTGTTACATTAGACAGGAAGAGATCAAGTCTAGGTTGAGAAACAGTACTTTTTGGCCAAAATAAGCTGCTTCAAAAGGAATTGCTTGTGTATGGCTGACAGATGGTAACCAGACATTGTGCCGATCTGTTTGCAGTGTATACAAACATCAAATCACTATGTTGTGCACCTGAAACTGATAAAATATTGTGTGCAACTATAAAAATAACAAAATAAGAGATACATCTTTCATTACCTATTCAATGAACCAATAATCCCACCTTTGAAAAAAGATAAGAGTCTTGACTCAGTTTTGCAGATTTCCACTGGAGACTGTGGTATCACCAAATTAAACATGGTGGGGATTCTCGGTATAAAGAACCCTGTAGGCTACAACTTGTTTTTAAAATATGTCTTTAGGAGCGCCTGGGTGGCTCAGTAGGTTAAGTGTCTGACTTTGGCTCAGACCATAATCTCGAAGTTCAGGGTTCTGAGCCCTGTGTCAGGCTCTGTGCTGACAGCTCAGAGCCTGAAGCCTGCTTCAGAATCTGTCTCCCTCTCTCTCTGCCTCTCCCATGCTTTTTCTCTCACCAATAAATAAACATTAAAACAATTAAAAATAAAATATGTCTTTACAGCACTCACTGGAGTTGAGACCCCTGGTTTCCAAACCTAAGGTACACTGCGGGTATAGATCACATATTCACTGCCTCCTCCCACTCCTTTGGCAATGCCCTAGTATAGCATCCACCTCCTCTTTCCTGCCTGCGGTGACCTAAGTGCCCTAAGTGACAGCTCCCTTCAATCAAAGGCGGGGAGGGAGGTATCTAATCTTCCCCAGTTGAGGACAACTAGAAACAAAATTGTACATGAGCACCTTCTCCCTAAGAGGTTTTAAAAACTGCCATCTTGAGGGGCAGGGGCTTGTAGAGAAAAAAATCAGCTGTCTGAAAGTTGTGTTAGGGACAGCTCTCCTATTTCGCCAGACGTTTCATTGCAACCATAGGCCAATCACTCCACACAAACATTTCATGTAACCAAAGAACAAGGACATAAATGCAGGCTACCATAGAGATGAGAAAGGGTGTGGGTAGCTGTCTGGGCACTGGTATGTCTTCCTCCCAAGGGCCAGGGTGCCACCTTGCAGAATGCTTATGGCTATGACAGGCTCCAGGGTCAGCCCACTGAGCTAGGATTCAAGACAGCTAGTAGGGCTGGCACAAGTGTCATTTTTTTTTAATAGCTTATTGTCAAGTTGGTTTCCATATAACACCCAGTGCTCATCCCCACAAGTGCCCTCCTCCATGCCCATCACCCCCCTTCCCCACCCCGCACCCCCATCAGTCCTCAGTTTGTTCTCAGCATTCAAGAGTCTCTCATGTTGTATCATTTTAAGCCCACTGAATAATCTGTACTTCTGGGGTCGAGAATCACCCTTCATTCACTTCTACCCACCCAGTCCCGAAAGAAATGCTGTGAAAGTGAGGTGAGGGAACTCTATTTTAAAACAGGAATAAAAAGAGGCAGAGGTTTCACAAAGGTTTCCATGTTGCAGCTGTCTCTTCTAAAACTACTTTAAAGGAGGGTGCCTGGGTGGCTCAGGTGGTAAAGTGTCCGACTCCTGATTTCAGCTCAAGTTATGATCTCATGGTTCTGGAGTTTGAGCCCTGCATTGTCAGGTTCTGTGCTGTTAGACTTGGGACTCTCTCTCTCTCTCAAAACAAATAAATAAACAAATGTAAAAAATAAAAATCCTTTAAGTGATACCACTTGTAAAGAATAAATTCTTTGGGGGATACTTCCTAAAGAAAGCGACTGCCCTACAAACATTTTAATACTCAACAATCTCTTGGTGGTCAAGAGAATATTAAAATGTAAATATATATATAAATTAAAAATCTGCTTCCACATAAAAATCCTGGCCTTTATACTGGCACTAAAAACAAAATCTAGGAACCCAAAAATTTCTGGGGGGAAATTTAGAGTTGTACAACATCCTTATGAGTTCAATCATTTTGCTTAAAAATGTGTAATGTAACTGTACTTGAATGGATATGCTAATGCTTACATTTCTTTCTATTTGGGGAAATAAATACCACATAGCTTCCCATCTGCAGGTTGCTATAATTCACCAACAGTAGGGCTGAGCCCTGTGCCTTTTCTAGCTTCCTGGTTATGGAAGCTACTTGCTTCACAGAAATTCTAACAGACTCGTGGTAAGAAACTGACTGGGCACCGAAGGAAACCTAAATATTTTCCCAAAGACTTTAAACCATCCTAGACCAACCTTGCAAGTGACAGAATGCTGAAGGTTTCTGTGGCTCCAGGCATGAGAATACCTATTTCCCTGGCCTGCTTTTCTCTTTTCTGCTCTCCTTGTCTGAAATACATTCAGCTAGTTCTGGCCAGTTTGACCCCTAGGTCCAGTTGTGATTTTTTAACTCTTCTTTTAAGCTACTTCTCAATTTAGTATTTTCAGTGGTCATGTGGAACATAGGATCTTTTACTTGGATTCACCCCATGAGATTAGCAAGGGTTCTGTCTTCTGTTTTCAAAGCCACAACTGAATCTTAAGCTCATTCACCAAGTTCCTGTTTCCTGTGTGAGGGAAATTTTCAGTTTTCAGTTTGAGAAGCAGAAACGACTAACATATTCTGAACATAGTGATGATCACCATCTCAACGGTAGGAGCTCTGCTCATTTCTCCAGAGTTTCTTTGATGACTCATCACTCAGGTACCCCAAGGGAGTGATCCTTCAAAACTCTGTCATTACTTTTTTATAGCATTAAAATATGTTAGCCACATATTAAAGGTAATAAACAAAATACCTAAGAGAAAACAGTAATGTTTCCAACACCCTCTGTAATAGTCAAATCTCACAAACTCCTCTCTTATTAATCAAGTAATACAGAATGTCTATTCTGACTCCTCTGTAAATCTGCTACCTTGACAACCCCGATGAGAGAAAAATCCTGGTGCTGCAATATCAGTTCCCAAAAAGCCAAGATGCACAGCTTGCGAGAAAAGGGATGCTGTTTCAATCGCCATAACAAAAGCATGAGCAGGTGCATACTTGGTCTCGACATACACACTACTGTCTACAAAGTGGACTCTTCTTTTGGTACTCTATTCCATTCATTAAAAATGGCTAAAGTATCAAAAAGTATTCAGTGTAATGTAAAGTAAGGTATTTCCACCTCTAAATCCACAGCACAAACCCAGAGGAGGTTATAAAGGAATCTTTGGTGGATGTGCTTAATAAATGCTTCAGGATGGGGCGCCTGGATGGCTCAGTTGGTTAAGTGTCCGACTTTGGCTCAGGTCATGATCTCACAGTCCGTGGGTTCAAGCCCCGCGTCAGGCAGAGCCTGAAGCCTACTTCAAGTTCTGCATCTCCTTCTCTCTCTGCTCCCCCCCCACTTGCACTCTCTCTCTCTCTCAAAAGTGAATAAACATTTAAATAAATAAATACATGCTTCAGGAGGACATGAGAGAGCAGAATACATGACATATTTGCCCAAATCAAACTTGATCCTCCAACACAGTTCTAATATTAATTTTATACACTACAGACTGAGATGCCACGAAGATTCATGCTGCTACAGATAACCTAGACCTTCTTCACTTTTATAGGTTATAAAAGAATACAAGTAGGCCCACACCTTTGCCAATAATTAGAGTAGTTGGGTGTTCTCTGAGTCAAAGCAACTGTTCAAGCTCAGTTTGAAAATCCTTATTAAAATCAAACTCCACTCAAGAAAGATTGCTAATGACATTTTGATATATCACACTTACACATCATTACTAGTAACTACAATTTAAAGAACACGTTCATGGGTAAATTCAAAACAGAACTGAACTGGTTCAACATTGAGAATTTTAATTTTTTTTCATGTTTGTTTATTTTTGAGAGACAGAGAGAGATAGAGTGTGAGCAGGGGAGGGGCAGAGAGAGAGGGAGACACCGAATCCAAAGCAGGCTCCAGGCTCCAGGCTCCAAGCTGTCAGCACAGAGCCTAACACAGGGCTCAAAATCACAAACTGTGAGATCATGACCTAAGCCAAAGTCGGACACTTAACCGACTGAGCCATCCAGGCTCCCCAAATGTTGAGAATTTTAAATTCCTTGGTGGTTTTTATTTTTTTTAATGTTTATTTATTTTTGAGAGAGAGAGAGAGAGCATGAGCAGGTAAGGAGCAGAGAGGGGGGCAGACACAGAATCTGAAACAGGCTTCAGGCTCTGAGCTGTCAGCATAGAACCTGACACTGTGCTTGAACCTATGAGCCATGAGATTATGACCTGAGCCAAAATTGGACACTTAACCGACTGACCCACCCAAGCACTCCAAAATTCCTTGGTTATTTATTTTGGTGACCGTGACTTTTTTTTTTTTTGTAAGATTATGGTTTGCCCTAGAAACCAGTTATTTTAACTAGAACACTGTATTTACATGCAGTGTTTTTCTTTTCTCAACTTATTCATGATTGCCAATCATGAAAGATGCTCACACAATAATGCCAAGTTGAAGAAAGCAAATTACAAATCGGTATATATATTAAGAACCCATTTTTGTAGAAAGACACATGGTTGCACATGTCCATACATGTGTGCATGCAAGTGCCCATACATGTGTAAACACAGTTTTGTGCACACAAACACGTATATCCAAAAGTTGATAATAGATCTCTCTCTGGATATGGACTTATGGTGACTATATTCTTTACACTTATACTTTCAGTGCATAAAATTTAAAAAAAATTTTTTTTAATGTTTATTTATTTTTGAGAGAGACAGAGAGTGAGCAGGTGAGGGGCAGAGAGAGATGGAGACAGACTCCAAAGCAGACTCCAGGCTCCGAGCTGTCAGCACAGAGCCTGATGTGGGGCTCGAACTCACAGACTGCGAGATCATGACCCAAGACGAAGTCGGACGCCCAACCAACTGAGCCACCCAGGCACCCCTCAGTGCATAAAATTTAGAAAATACAAATAGTACTTTAACAAAGGGAGAAATTATAAAAAAAAAAAATACCAGAGTGCTCACTAAACATAATGCACTACAATTCTAGCACAGTGTCATTATATAAGGCATAATAACAGGATCATAAGTATCCTCCAGTGTGTAAATGTTTCATACTATAATCTGTATAATTACTATCAAAATAGTATTCACAATTTAGAAATTCACTAGAGAATCACACAGGATACAAAATAAAGGTATCCCTTATACTGCCTTCCATTAGCAACACTGTCTTTTCCCCCAGAGATAACTACTCATGATATGTATCAATCGACCTTTTTATATTATCCATTCACATAAGAAGGTGGAATAACAGTATGTGAATAATGCAGACTCCCTCCTTCAACAATGTACTTTGGAACCCCTATGTCAGTTTACATAGGTCTAAAGAGGTTTAGAGGTATCCCATAGAACAGCACATTATTATTTAAATCATTCCCCTATTGATGGATATTCAGGTTGCTGTTAACTTTTCACTGGTCATAATGTGTATTTTACTAGTTTCCTAACAGTGTTGCTGTGTCAAAATATACTGTACATTTAAAATATATATATGTACATTTTTAAATGAGAGGATTTGGGTTTTTTTTTTTTATCAAGAAGCCATACAATTTGTACTCTCAGTAATAGCATATGATAGTGCCCATCTCTTTGCTAAAAGTGGATATTATATTTAGTTTTGCCAATGTATTTGGTGAAAAAGGGTTTTCATTTCCTTAATTACTAGAGGGAATTTGAGCATCTTTTTTCTTATTCATCATTTTTCTTTTTTTTTTTTTTTGGAAATGGCCAATTCATAACTCTCTGCTACTTTCTCTAATGTGTGCCTTTTTCTTATTGATTTGTAGGAGCTCTTTATACATCATGGATATTATATAGTAAAAGCCTTTTTAATAAAAGGTGAAAGATTTATGCAACTTAAAGAGAAGAAAACACAGTATACAGTAGAAGACTTTTAATCTAATGTTATTTAGTTGATTAGTTAATCGAAACAGTTGATTAGTTAACAGAAAAGGTCAAATAAGATAATCAAAAAATATGCACATGACAATCATTTCATTTTATCTTCACTTCATCAGTAGTAAATGTACACTCATCAAACTTTTGATAGAGGGCCAAGAGGTCAAAACCTTTTTTCTTTAACTCTAGGCCCACTGATTGTGAAGAAATTTAAACTAAACTCTTAGAAGAAAATGTAGAACTTCAAGGAATTTAAAAGACACTTACAAAGTACTATGAGTGAAGAAACCCATAGATTTTTATACTTACTTTACATAAATCTTTTATCGTCTTACCCACACCTAATGAGACGGTAACTTGCTTTCATCAAGTCTCCAAAACATTGGATTCGTTTTGTTATAATGACCTGAATGTAACTATCACCTAGCTTCAACAACCATTCACATGTGCTGAATTTTCTCTTTTATTGCCCCATCCACTCCGCACTTCCACCTCATCCCCCATATAATTGGAAGCCAATCCCAGACAGCATATCATCTGTGAATTTTCACAGGTTAAGTAACAATAGATTCTGTTCTAATGGTGGGTCCTCAAGCATACTGGCACCCTGGAGACCCATCTACTAATCCCAAGTGTTCAGTGCCGTGTATTTTACAAAGGAAATGAAGAGTATCATGTAATGTGGTGGGTCAGTTAAGCAGAAGTCAATTAAAGCTTCTGCCGCAAATGTAAATGGTATTTTCTCCTAGTGTGTCTCTTGCATTTTAATTTTGTTCTGGTTGTCTTATACTTTCCAGAAGTTGTTTTTTAAACATACACTTAAAGTTTAAAACTATATCCTTAATTTCTTTTTGTAGATGGTGTGAGGCAGGGATCCATTTCTTTCCAACAGCCAAACGAAAATTGTCCTAACTCAATTTCCATTTTCAATATCACCCACAGGGCGTTTAAAAAAAACTAAAGTGTTGGGGCGCCTGGGTGGCTTAGTCGGTTAAGCGTCCGACTTTCACTTACGTCATGATCTCGCGGTTCGTGGGTTCGGGCCCTGCGTCAGGCTCTGTGCTGACTGCCAGCTCAGAGCCTGGAGCCTGTTTCAGTCTGTGACTCCCTCTCTCTCTGACCCTCCCCTGCTCACACTGTCTCTCTCTCTCTCCTAGGGAAAAAAAAAAACAAAAAACAAACTAGTGTCAATTTCTAACTGACAAAAGAAAGCCATGCATACAAAACAGTAAACCAACAGTGTAAGTTCAGCTTGGTAAACTCAAACTCCTATGTATTTAAAGGTTTGGGAATAGTGTTGGTAACCAGAGCAATACTGCCGTACCTGGCTCTGTCATTACCACTCTGGCTTATAGTTAGGATCTCCAAAGGACATCACAAAGGCATGCGCCTCTCTCTGAATCTCACTGGTTGCCATACCTTTCGAAAATTTTCATCACACTGAAATAGCCCACTTAACAAGAACAACAAAATCAACTTTCCCAACCCTCTGTCCATTCTTTAATGCTGCTCCTAGACCCCAAAGCCTTGTAGACATAGTAAAGAAAATGAAGACACTCTTCCGAACCACAATTTCCCATAGAAGTGTAACTAAAACTTACTAAAAGACAAGGTAAAGTTTGTTAAATTTCCTTTATAACCCAGAGACGTGATCATTCAGAAGGTTGCTTTATCTCTGGGCAAACTTTTTCTGGAAAGGACCAGAGAGTAAATAGGCTTTCAGAGCTATACATTCTCTGACTCCAATGTTACATTTTGAATGCAGCCAGACAATACATAAGTGAATGGATGTGGTTGTGTTCCAACAGAAGTTTATTTATAAAAACAGGTGGTGGGTAGGATTTGGACACCAGCAGTGTTTTGCCAGCCTTTGCCTTATATCAATGATTGACCTTTATCAAATAGGAATCCACTACCCTAGCTGTCTACTCTTTTGAGCAAATATGGTGACACTGAAGGGACAAGTAGTAATTTCAGTACCACCTTACAGAAATGCATACTCTCATAATTAATCACTAACTTTATCCTGTAAGTTCTTCTCATAATATGAGCACATCCATTTTTCAAAGTATCAAATTATAAGTCACCTTAAAGCTAATGCTTATTGGGGCGCCTGGGTGACAGTTGGTTAAGCATCCGACTTTGGTTCAGGTCATGATCTCACGGTTTGTGGGTTTGAGCCCCATGTCAGGCTCTGTGCTGACAGCCAGCTCAGAGCCTGGAGCCTGTTTCCGATTCTGTGTCTCCCTCTCACTCTGACCCTCCCCTGCTCACGCTGGCTGTCTCTCTCTCTCTCTCTCTCTCTCTCAGAAATAAAACATTAAAAAATTTTTTAAAAAGCTAATGCTTATTTTTAAACAAAATGAACACTAAATTGCTACCACGTAAGGAAAGTAACAGTCTAGACATACAAATTCAACAGTCTTTTCATTAATTATTCTGATAATCAATAGTGAGTATAAAAAGCCTCCTAAGTACATGGTCATGATTTGTGACCTTACTCAGAACATAGAAGTGAATTTTTAAAGTACATTTAAATGAGAGCCCGAATTTGTTCTTTGGATCACCTACCAGAAACCCTGATTTAAAAATTATATATACTCTTTTGCCCAGTTTTAATTTAGAAAGTGAAACCAAAAATTGCCTCGGCACGTCAGCATATCTTTAATTTTAAAATATTAATTTTAACACTCCACAGCCTGGTCGAAGCAGAATTTATATTTTCAAGGCACAAAAGATGGCAGCCATTTTAATATAGCAAGAGCATGTGTATGTATTCACACTCGAAGCCATCAAGGCAACTTGTTCACAGAACGCATTTGAACTCCAGGATTGCTGAAAAGGAAAAATGTTCACACTGCTTACAGAAATACTGAATATTATGCAGACCAGAAAGGAATAAAATTAAGGGACAAAGGCACAACAAGACCCCTGGACACCAAAGACACCATCCACAAAAGGAAAAATTGATAAACTAGACCTCATCAAAATGAAAGACTTTTGTTCTTTGAAACTCCCTGTGAAGCAAATGAAAGACAATCTATGTAGACTGGAGAACATATTTCCAAACCACATACCTAACAAAGAACTAGTATTTAGAATATATAAAGAACTTTCAGAACTCAACAGTAAAGAAACAAACAAATCCACCTAGAAAATGGACAAAATATGTGAAGATACATTTCACCAAAGAGGATTCAGAGACGGCAACTCAGCACGTGAAAAGATGTTCAACATCATTTGCTACTGGGGAAATGCAAATTAAAACTATGACAAGATATCACTAGAGAGCAATCAGAATGGCTAAAATAATAGTAACCACAGCAAATGCTAGCAAGGATGAA
Organism: Hyaena hyaena; assembly: GCF_003009895.1. Taxonomy (NCBI): domain Eukaryota; kingdom Metazoa; phylum Chordata; class Mammalia; order Carnivora; family Hyaenidae; genus Hyaena; species Hyaena hyaena. Next base: position 1,093,552 of record NW_024080708.1, on the reverse strand, counting down.
GAGTATCCATATGTTGCTGGTGGTAATGTAAAGTGCCACTCTAGAAAACAATTTGGCAGTTGCTTTTAAAATGAAACATACAGGCGCCTGGGTGGCTCAGTCGGTAAAGTGTCCGACTCTTGATTGGGTAAACTCATAATCTCATGGTAGTGGGATGGAGCCCCATGTCAGGTTCTGTGCTGGGCATGAAGCCTGCTTGGGATTCTCTCTCTCCCTCTCCCTCTGCTCCTCTCCCGCTCATGCTTGCGTGTGTTCTGTCTCTAAATATAAATATAAATAAATCAATAAAAGGGAATACGTAACTACCTTACATCCAGCAACTGCACTCTTGGGCAAGTATCCCAAAGAAATGGAAATTTATGTTCACACAGAAAGCAGGACACAAGTGTTCACAGAAGCTTTATTTATAATAGGTTAAAAAGGAAAAAGTAAAAATAAAAAACCAGGAACCAACCAGATGTCCTTCAAAATTGGTGAATGGTGAGACTGGGGTACACCTACCCCATGGAATACGACTCAGCAATGAAAAGGAACTGGATACTGGAGACCCTACATCAATCTCCAGGGAATTACCCTGAGTGAAAAATAGCTCATACTGTCTGATTCCATGTATATACGCTTCTTGAAATGACAAAATTATAGGCATGGCAAATAGATTTGTTGCTTCCCCGGGGCCAGCAAGGGAGACTGTTGTAGCTATAAAAGGGCAACACCAAGTATCATTGAGGTGATGGAACTACAATATATCTTTACTGTGGAGGTGGTTAAATGAATTTACCTATATGATAACACTGAACAGAACTAAATACACACACCCAAATGAGTGCATGTAAAACCAGTGATCTCTGATTCAGGTGGATGAACTGTATCTATTTCAATTTCTTTGTTGTGTTATTATACTACAGTTATGCAGATGTTACCACTGGGGAAAATTAGAAAAAGGTTATTATTTCTTACAACTGTATGAGAATCTATAGCCACCTCAAAATGAACAGTTAAAAGACAAAGAAAGAAAAGAATATATAATGCCAGCCAGTGATAAGAGTGGAAAAATAAAGCTTTTATTTTTGCTAACATCTCAGGAATTAAAAGTCAAGGAAGAGGGGAGGGAAGGAATTCCAGGAAGAGAATCCATAATACAATCATCTCCTCCTCCCCTATGAAGGTTTAAGTTCCCCCAGGATTTTATGTCCCTGATTTGAATGCTGTTGTTAATAAATATAAACTGTATATACATCTATGTCTTCACAGCGCCACCACAACCATTCCAGACTATAAACTTGTGAAGAGGGTTTTCTTAACCATCATATCCTGGTGGCCTGGCACAAAATAAGGGACAGCTGAAGGAACGAGATAAGTTCAATGAGTGATGAATGAATGAGATACCAGCATATTCTTTAAAGTTCCTAGCCAATTACAGTTGCAAGGCAGTAAGTATAAATTCACTTTCAAATTTCTATAAGACATGAATGCTTTTTAAAAAGTGTGCTATGCACACATTTCACTCGCAAGAAGTTAACAATACCCAACTTTTGTAAAATGCCTCCCAATTTATAGACTTCCACATATATGAACTCGCTTGATAAGATGGATTATGAATTAGGCGCACATAAATTGGAACAAGCATATGCAGATGTTTGAGAAAAACATTCTCAACAACTGTTATAAACTAAGGACTTAGGGCACAATGTTAGTGCTACTTACATCATATAATCATATGTCTATCAGTATAAGAACAAAGAATTCAAATCAGGGGACCTATGGCTCACTCTGCCAACCATCAAGAGGCTTTTACAGATGCAAAATCCAAGAGAGGTTAAGTGACTTATTCAAGGTTATACAAGTAGCTAGGGCTGGATCCAGAACCTCTCCAGAGTCCCAATTCATTTCTCCTCTTAAATTGAATTGGGCAAGACTCTCATTTCTCCACCCATCCCATCCGTACCCAAAACACAAACAAAAATGTTAATCTGAATCACGAATTTTTAATAGGGATTTTAGGGGAAAAGCTTTTAATTGTTGCAGTATACCTTCTCATGGATTTGTAAGTGTCAAATTACTTATCAGAACAATATGGTACTTTATTCTATGGTGCGAGGATGCTAATGGCTTAATGTTCCATCCTCCACCTAAATGGTGGAGAGGATCTTACATGTCTTACACTTTAGTAGCTTCAATCAAAAAAGAGAGCTATTTTACAATTCAAGAAGCCTTATGCTATAAAAAGCTTGATTGATTTCCTCATTGATGGTCCTGTAACTGAATCTCCCACTGCATGCAGCCTTAGGTATCAAGAACAGTTAAAAGTATTAAAGGCAGAATAAAAGAAAAACTAAAGTGATGAGCAACTACCAGGAAATGGGACTTTAATTAGGTTAAATCTCTGTTACACAGGAACATGTAACTAAGCATGAATTTAGAGGTCCTAGAATCAAAACACTAGAGGAACCTTATTTGTGCTCTAGTCCAACATCTTCATTTTTGTAGATGCAGAAACTGAGGGATTGATTAAGGACTTGACCAGTAAAGCACCCTGCTTACTTTTTCAAAGGGATTCATTTTTTAAATGCCATTTTGCCCTTATTCTCCATCTCACCGTCGTTTCTTGGAGCCATGGCTGATTTTTTTTAAGGTGAGAGGCTAGAGCAAAATTCATTTCAAGAGGGTGGGGAAATGCCTTTGAAGGAGGAGATGCTGGAGTGCGAGAAGATATGACGTCCTGTTTAAAATATGTAACCCCTTGATGGGGGTTAGGCAATGAATCATCTTCTCCTCGATTTTTCTATGTGCTATAGACATCAGCCGCAATTCTTTCTGTAGGGTCCTCAAATGAGAGGAAGAGGAAGTGAATGAAGCTGATGCTAAATATAAGGCATTCGTGAGGACAGGGATGTAGACGGAATAGGGAAAAAATAAGAGCACGCTTCTGCTAGAATTCGGCCGTTTTCTAACGCACCTAAAAATACGGAAGCTAAGAAGAGATCGGAAGCCAGGGCATCCCTCAAATACGAAGGGCGGATGCTGCTAGGGCCAGAGGGACCCCAGAGCACTCGGAGACAGAGCGACCTCGAGGGGACAAGATGGAGTTGAGGTCTAGGGGTGCCCTAAAGGTCGTTTGGAGGTCTGGCAACCACTTGATGTGCTCTTTCGGAAAGGGTAATGGCAACGCACAGCAGCCCGGTCCGGAAGATGCTTCTGGCCCTCGGGGGATGGAGGGCGGTGGGCAGCAAGGAAGAGAGGGAGGCCGGGCTCTCGAGGACCCTGGACTTCTGCGGGAGAGAAGACACCGAGACCCCGGGGGATCTTCCCAGCACCAGGAGAGAGGCGGGCGGGTAGATCAGCCGGGCTCCCAAAGAAAGCGAGCCCATTCCGGGAACCGGGACGTCCCCTCCACCTCCGCGGGGCTCAGGTGCGGGACGGCGGCGCCGCGGGTGCTGGGACCCCGACCCCGACCCCAGCAGCCGGGGCTATACTCACCGGAGACGCGGTCCACACGGCGTCTTCGCAGCCGGCCGGCGCCTGGCACCCGGGAAGCCTGTGGAAAAACCGCGTGCCCGCTAGTGCTGGGGCAAGGAGGGGCGCGCCACGGAGGCCAGGGAAAAAGCCGCAGCGGCGCGCGCGCACCCGGACGGCCGGCGGAGGCGGGACGAGGCGCGGCGCGGCGCGAGCCCGGAAAAGACGCGCCCGGAGGGGCGGGCGGAGCGGGGGCGCGCGGTGGTGTGGCTGAGCAGGCCGAATCGCAGGCGGCCGACGTCTCGGCCCACCCACGCTCCCGCCTCCGCTCGCCCCGGACGTCAGCCGAAGGGGCGGGGCCGAGCGGGCTTCCCTTGACGAGGGCGGGGCGCTGCGGGCGAGCAGTGTCGCCTAACGGCTCCCTGCTGGCTCGCCCCAGCCTCTCGCTCTGGCTTCCGAGCCGCCGGGCGAGCCGGCTGGCCGCTTTATCAAGTGTGTTTTCGGAAGGCCCTGGAGCCTATCTGATTTCAGCGAGCTCTGGGACGCGCCTACGCCCGCACCTGTGCTCGCTTCCTAGGACTCAGACCCGGGATGAAAGTTCCCCTCGGGTCATCTTCCAGGTGCCCTTTAAAGATACTCATCTTTGGACCTGGCTTCGCTTTCTTCAGAGAGAGATCCTATTCTTTGATTGAAGGCGTCCTGCTCCTCCAAGCCTGAGCCAATGCCCCTGGTTCCTTTCCCCTCGCTTCTCACTGCGTTAAGACCCCCGCTCCCTCCCACTTATGAAATACCACAAGCATGCGGGGGAGGGGGGTTCACTTTATGCCTTTCCTTTCCACCGTGGTGTGATGGCAAAAGAGCCCACAACTGATAAGGAAAAGTCACCGGCCATGATCGCAGTTCATGAGCCAGTCCTACAAAGACCGTTCCCTAGAGATTCAAGAAATTGCTGTTAAAAATAGAATTCTGATGAACTGTCTCAGGACTGCAAAAGGGACAGACCATAACTGTAAAGGGGCCATGACAAACTGCCAAGAATATATCACCAGAAGAAGTAAAAAGAGGTAAAAAGCACCAATCTTCTTCCATATGCATCTCCCTGATGCATAATGGAGGACTAACTTCCTCTTCCTGCCAGCAATGGACATTTCATTTCACTTGCTACTTCCCATCTTCCCGTAGAACTACGCGTGTGTGTCACCCTACAGGCTAGACTCATTCTTGAACTTTACCATGCATCCAGATCATCTTGAGTGCTTGTTAAAGTATGGACGCCTGGAGCTACAACCTCCTGATAATCTGTTCAGGATCTGAGTGGGGCTGAAAAATTTCATTTTTAAATAAACATCCCAGGTCACACCATGGTGGTTGGGGGTCCACATACTTATTCTGAAGTGGGATTACTCATCCAATTTCCAACAGGCACACCCACTTACATATAATATGCCTACAAATATTACTGTGGCAGTCATGAACTTCCTTTTTCGAGACTGACCTAGAAAGTTCTGGACTTCAAACGAGTTTCTCGTGTTTATTTTATGAGATCTTGTTGTAATACCAGAAATAAGTCATAATTTGTCAGCTATATAATTCACTGGGTGCCTGCAGTGTAAGGAGCACTGTCATCCATAGCAGGATTAACACAAATGAAATGTAAGGAATGATAATCCCTGCCATCAACAAATTTAGTGTCTAGTCATGAAATTAAAACACAGAGACAGGACAGACCCAGTATAGCACATAAATCAATCTGTTGGACCAAGAAGAAAAAGAACTTATAATTAAAGAGTACTTGGGGGGCGCCTGGGTGGCTTAGTCGGTTGAGTGGCCGACTTTCGCTTGGGTCATGATCTCGCGGTTCGTGGGTTCGAGCCCCGCGTCGGGCTCTGTGCTGACTGCCAGCTCAGAGCCTGGAGCCCATTTCAGAGTCTGTGTCTCCCTCTCTCTCTGACCCTCCCCTGCTCACGCTGTCTCTCTCTCTCTCTCTCCTAAAAATAAATAAAACATTTAAAAAAAAAAAGAGTACTTGGTCCATTTCCTTCACTATCAATCACTTAGCTCAGCCCTCTTCAACTAGGTAATCTCTGAACAGTGTGTCCTCAGTTTACGGAAGTTCCTCCAACTTTACAAGGTAACAAGGAAAGAGCCTGAAGCTATCAGGTTTTATTGGTATATATGAATTTGTATACATACATACCTATGCATATGCATATGTGTATAGTATGGATATAAATATATTTATCATACCAAGAAACTACTTGACTGTTTCAAGACCTTTATCACTTAAGCGATTCATTAATGCAGACAGTCCTGACTACCTTGATCACATACCAACCAGATTTCCCCTTCTGCAGTTAACCACACCCGGGATGAGGCCGGAAAAAGAGCTACATCTCCAAAAAGGAAATCAAGTGTGTCCATACTATTTCTAGCTTTCCTTTCTCACTTCTTCAAGGTCTAAACAAACCTTGTTTAATTTCTTGTCATCGGAAACCCTCAAGCATTCCTACCCAGGAACAAAACATTCCACCACCACCACCACTACCACCACCCCCTCCCTGCCCTACCGCCACCAGCTGCCTGACATTTTAGAGAGAACATTTGCACAATTGTTTACTAGCTGGGAAGACGGGGGATTATTACCCCTATTTTACAGGTAGAGAAATAGACGCAGGTTAAATGACTTGTCCAGTCACACAAGGAACTAGTAATAGAGCCTGGATTTCCTAACCATGGTTCTCATGCCTCCTGGGCTACTGCCTTTGCGACTACATGAGGTTTCCTGGGTAGTAAGTACTCCCCAGAACTACCAATCCAATTAGAAACAGAAGAGATAAACATATGGAAATGGAAAACACAGTGAGACTGACAGATTCAAAATACAACATCAAAAGCACTAAAAGCATGAAAATTAGACCGTTTGAAGCCAAATGGAATTGAATGTGGCAGCTCTCTTAGCAGGTACCGATGTCTAGACCTTACTCATTTTACTCTCCTGTAACAAGAAGCTGAAAGAGATAGCCAAGCTGCTCCTGGCATTAGTTATTTATGGAACGGCCGAAAACAACTGTTCTTCAGGGACTGTGTAACAAGCCTTTGCGTGTTAAACATACTTCACAGGTTTGTAAAATAATAACTTCCTCCTGTGGTCCAACTACACGCAGCAGGACTTTATCATAATATTTGCATAGACAAGTTATGTTATGTTTTGTCATTAGCAAGGCCTTATTTTTTTCAGGCCCCGTAACCAGGCCAAATACTGTCTTCAGTGGTGTGTCTCTAACAACTGGTAAAATCAAGAAACCTAGACAGGAGATGATCTTACGGTGAACATAAAGAATATCCCAAGCTACTCTTGGTTATGGTCAGCAGCGTAGTAGCTAGATCTAAATGATATCTTTCAAGAAAGGATTCTTTTATCTTTTTCAAATAACGATTTCTTTTCATCCCGGCATATTGTACAGGCTTTTATATGAACTGAAAAAACGAAACAAGCAGAAAGATCTCCCATGCATCTGAATGGAAACAGGTAGTCTTGTGAAGACTTGATTCTTCCCAAATTAATCTACAAAGTCGATACAGTCCAAATCGAAATCCCAGCAGGGTTTTAATGGAACCTGACTTCAGTGTCTCTTACTAATTTCCTTCTTTGTCCTTTTAAAAGTGAACTCCTGGTGGGGCACCTGGGTGGTGCAATCGATTAAGCATCTGCCTTCAGGTCAGGTTATGATTTCACAGTTCATGGGTTCGAGCCCTGCGTCAGGCTTGGAGCCTGGAGCCTGCTTTGAATTCTGTGTCTCTCTCTCTCGGTGCCCCTCTCCCTCTCAAAAATAAATAAACATTAATAAATAGATAACCTTTAAAACAAACAAAAAACATTCCTCTCCCCCCACAACCTATGGATGTTTTACACTGTTTTTTTCCACATATTTAACTCAATTATTAATTTCCTGTAGTGCTAGATTATGTCTAACTTAGCTTAATTTCTTAAATGTAAAATATCTGCCTGGGGTCGTCTACAGCTTCAAGCATGGGTGTCGACACCTCCAAAATTCTCTATTTGATTGTCAGAAACATGGCAGAGGCCACCATTTCTTTCTGCCTATACCACCAAAAATGAAGGCTTTCGTGTGTTTTTCTCTACTCATATAAAAAGAACTCTCAGGGCACCTGGGTGGCTCAATTGGTTAAGCGTCAGACTTTGGCTCAGGTCATGATCTTGTGGTTTGTGGGTTCATGCCTCATGTTGGGCTCCGTGCTGACCGCTCAGAGCCTAGAACCTGCTTCGGATTCTGTCTCCCTCTCTCTCTACCTCTTTCCTGCTCACACTCTGTTTCTCTCTCAAAAAAACTAAACACTAAAAAAATTTGAAGCGGATTCCTATCCCCTCTAAATAAAAGCCTCCACAGTATCCTTGCAAATTGCTTTAGCAGCCTTCCCGAAGTAGGGGGAGGGGTGGAGAACAAAATATTCAGATTATCCAAAGGTCAGAGACAAATGAAATTGGCTGTGGTTGTCATCAGATCTGCATGGAAATTACCTTTAGTATATTTTTGCCCACTTTCTATAGTGATTCTAGCCCAGTACGGTTAGGGGGAAAGACAGGTCATCAGTATCATAACTCACATCCACTCTGTCTCCATTTTCCTTTTCCTTTCACACACAAGAAGATTAGATTTCATCTCCCATTCTTAAAAGACAAGTCAAATCACAACATTTTCGAATGTCCCTCATTCAGAATCATTGACTACTAGAGCCAGGAGGCCACTTAAAGACAGACCCACAGGATGAAACTATATGGGCTTTGGACATGGACCACATTAGACCAAGTTACATAATCTCTTAAGAGCCTCAGCCTCCTGGTCTGTAAATTGGGGATAATAATGGTCCCTCGTTCATAGGGCTCTTCTAAGGGAGGTTAAATGAAATCATGCCCATAAAAGCCTGGTTTATGGCAAGTGTGGCGAAAATGGTGGCTACTAATTACCAAGTTTGACCTCCTCATTTTACACATGAGAAAAAAGGAGGCTGGTACCAAAACTCACATCTCTCCATTAGAACACACCAGTCTTTCTCCAGATTCTCCAATTTACTGACTGACTTTCTTTAAAGCCGGGAGTAAGATTCCTTAAGTGGTATACAACCACCACCTTCACTTTCATTTACTAAATCACTCTTTGACCTCCATGCTTTAATCCTCTAAATATGCCCTTTGCTAGTGCTTGCTATAAAATGGACAAATCCCTTCATTATACCTAGATATTCATTCTTCTTAAATCTTGAACACTTATTCAAAGCAATCCTTCTCCAAACTAAAATGCTATAATAAAACTGTCTCCTCTGGGGTTCCTGGATGCCTCAGTTGGTTAAGTGTGTGACTTCAGCTCAGGCCATGATCTTGCAGTTTGTGGGTTCAAGCCCTGAACTGGGCTCTGTGCTGAGAGCTCAGAGCCTGGAGTGTGCTTTGGATTCTGTGTCTCCTTCCCTCTCTGCCCCTCCCCTGCTCACGCTGTCTCACTCTCTCTCTCTCTCAAAAATAAACCACATTAAGGAAAAAAATTTCTTAAACAAACAAAACACACACTCACACACACACACACACACACACACAAACCCTGTCTCCTTCACTTGGACCATACATGGCACCTGGTAAAGGCCAAGTTATTGTTATTCAAATAGAACATCTTTAGCAACATGTATAAATAACATTGGCCATCAGGTATTAAATATGTGCCAGATACTGCCACAAACACTTTACATGTATTATTTCATTTTACCCTCGCAATAAGCTTATGAGGTAGATATATTATTATTTCAGGGGGACATATGCATATCGGTGAATAAGGAATATTTCACACACCCAGCTCATTATCACATAAACCTGTCTGAAAGAGAATCAAGTTCTCATTTGGGAGCATTCTACTTCTATATTAGACACAGGGGGAATCCTTCCTATAAAAAGACACTTAAAGCAAAAACCTTGAAGGTGAACTCATAGATTTTGAGGGTCACTTTTAGCTAGGTTATGTATCTAATCCAGACCATCTATACAGACAGCTTTGAGAATCAGGGTCTAACCTCAACTTTCTGCAAGCCCGTTTCAATAGTATTTATAAAAGAATTCAACAAATCTGATTTTGTTGCCACTGGGCAAAATATTAGATATGACAATCTAGATCAGCTTATGAATCAGTTCTCTTTCTTTATTAAACCATGATGCAAATTAAACCTTATGTAAAATTGTCCAAATTCTTTGTAGCTCTATATCGCTGTCCACAGACTAATACATTCTTGAAAGACTATTTTATTTTTTTAAGTTTATTTATTTGTTTTGAGAGAGAGACAAAAAACACGCGTGCACCAGCAGGAGAGGGGCAGAGGGAGAGGGAGAGAAACAATCCCAAACAGGTTCCACAATGTCAGTGAAGAGCCTGATATGGGGCTCAAACTCACGAACCTTGAGATTATGACCTGAGCCAAAATCGAGAGTCATACATTTAACTGACTGAGCCACCCAGGCATCTCTGAAAGATTCTTTTCTCTCTCTCTCTCTCAAAAATAAATAAAACATCAAAGCAAAGTTTCACATAGTAAGCCCCACTGATTGTCTATTATTTTGCTTATAAAGGAAGTACATGTTTGCTTCTCTTGTTCAAATAGAAGTTTATAAAGTAAAAGAATCTCTGATCCTGCTCAACGGAGATAATGACAGCTGTGAGCAATCTGATACCTATCTTCCCAAATGTTTGCCATGCACATATATGGTCACAGATACCTATTTTTTCAAAATGAGAATATATTATACTCATTGCTCTACAAATTGCTTTCATCCACTTAGTAATATATCACAAACATCATTCCATGTTATTATATTTGTATGTGGATATCTAAATCATTAAGCCTCATTTTTTATTTTTACTGCTACCCAGTATTCCATAGTATGGGTATACCGTAGTGTATTAGCCATATCCCTATTGATGAACATTCAGGATTTTTCCCTAATTCTTCACAATACTCCAATACCCCTGTGCATGTATCTTTGCGTATTTGTCCAAGCACTTCTATATAGTTGAGCCCTGTAAGTGGTAATGATGTTGAGTCAAAGAGTATGTGCTTTTTATTTTATTTTGTTTAACTTTATTTATTTATTTATTTATTTATTTTGAAAAAGAGAGAGATAAAGCAGGGGAGAGGCAGAGAGAGAGGGAGACAGGGAATCCCAAGCAGACTCAGCACTGTCAGCTCGGAGTCTGCAGCAGGGCTTGAACTCAGGAAACTTGAGATCACAACCTAAGCAGAAATCAAGAGTCAGTTGCTTAAAGGACTGAGTCACCCAAGTGCCCCAGATACATGCATTTTAAATTTTAAAAGATACTGTCAAGTTGTCTTTTAAAAGGACAAACCTGGAGCACCTGGGTGGCTCAGTCTGTTAAGTGTGCAGCTTCGGCTCAGGTCATGATCTCACAGTTTGTGTTCAAGCCCTGCATTGCGCTTTGTGCTGACAGCTCAGAGCCTGGAGCTTGTCTTGGATTCTGTGTCTCCCTTTCTCTCTGCCGCTACCCTGCTTGTGCTCTCTCTCAAAAATAAACATTACAAAAAAATTTTTAGAAGACGAAACTTACACCCCTACTTAGAGTATGAATGCCATTTTCCTCATATTCTTCAAAGCTTTGAATAGTATCAATCCTTAAAAATCTTGCCAATCCAGGGACACCTATGTGGCTCAGTCAGTTAAGTGTCTGATTCTTGATTTTGGCTCAGGTCATCATCTCAGGGTTGTGGGATTGAGCCCTGGCACTGATAACCCAGCACCGATAGTGAGGAGCCTGCTTGGGATTCTCTCTCCCTCTCTTTCTGTCCCTTCTCCACTCATGTGTGTTCACGCATGCATGTGTACTCGCTCTCAAAATAAATAAATAGGGGCGTCTGGATGGCTCAATCGGTTAAGCGTCCGACTTCGCTTCAGGTCACGATCTCACGGTTCGTGGGTTCAAGCCCCGCATCGGGCTCTGTGCTGATGGCCGGCTCAGAGCCTGGAGCCTGTTTCAGAGTCTGTGACTCCCTCTCTCTCTGACCCTCCCCTGCTCACGCTGTCTCTCTCTTTCTCTCTCTCTCTTAGAAATAAATAAAAAACATTAAAAAAATTAAAAAAAAAAAAAGCCTTTCAGCTTCAATTACACCTCCCTCCCCCAGACCTCATACTTCTCCTGCTCCCAGCCTTTAACAGAAGGTTGCTGCTTTTTTGGAAATAAACAAGCTAACCTAGGGCTGAAAGAAAGACTAAATACAGAAACCCAAGGAAGGCACAAATGTAAAGTATGCTTGCAAATTAACAAAAAAAGAAATAGCCAAGGGATAATCAAAACATCAAAAATAGGTCTTCAGAGAATGGAGATCATATCAGTTCTCTGATCGAGCGTTTATCTAATCTACTACTGTTTTTAACTTGAGAAAACCTTCAAAATTGGAAATAAAAACTAATACAAAGACCATGGCTTTATCATTTTCATTGGCTCTATATTTTATTTATTTTTAAGCTTTCTTTTAGTTTGAATTCTACCTAACAGACAGTGTAATATAAGTCTCAGGCATAAATCCCCAGTGCTCATCACAAGTGCACTTCCATTAGCTCTGTATTTTAATTCTAAGGTTATGAACCAGCTTGTGCTGTGTTTGAGCTGAAATGGAAACAGAACCTTCCCAGATAGATCTTAAATTCTTGACTCCTCATCAGGGACTAAAGTTGCTAATTGTACTCTCCTGATAATGAGATGATCCGGAGCAGACCCGAACCTGTGTTAGACTAGCTGAAAGGAGGGGCCCCTGGGTGGCTCAGTTGGTTGGGCATCCGACTTTGGCTCAGGTCACGATGTCACGGTCCATGGGTTTGAGCCCCTTGTCAGGCACAGAGCCTGTAGTCTGCTTCGGATTCTGTGTCTCCCTCTCTCTCTGTCCCTTCCCTGCTCACATACACCACACACTCTCTCTCTCTCTCTCTCACTCTCTTTCTCTCTCTTTCAGAGATAAATAAACATTAAAAGTTAAAGAAAAAAAAAAAAAGACTGGCTGGAGGGAGGCCCCTATGGTGGCAGGGCAGAATCCCCTTATCATTTATTGTAACTTTCCCTACAAATGAAGGGGGAGGAATATTTCAAAACCCAGTGTCTCCCTGTGGAAAATAAAATGCATCATCAGATGAAGTGAAAGTCAAGGTACCTTTGTTTGAGGTCACAAAAGTTATAGAATGAAAGACGGAAAAGTTCAGATGAGAAATATTTTAGCCACTGACTAGGAAATAGTGCAATGTCCTGTCTGAGTCAGTTACACTGTTTGATAAATAAACATCTAGGACACACATTGCAAAACGAAGATTAAGAAACCTTAAGGCAGAGGGCAGACCATCACACATGCAAGTGTACCGAGGCACCGAGCCAACACACACATAGGAGCCTAGCTTCAGAACTTGGAAGTCTGTGACCCTGGGCATTGTCTTTTCCTTTTTAAACTATTCTGTTGATGCAGGTTTGAACCAAATGACAGTTTTAATTTCTATACCTACAAGCAAAGCAAGAATATACATTTGTCTTTGAACTTTAAATTTCATAACACATGAACTTCTCAAATAGAATCTCAGAGCTGCAAAGGACCTTTAAAGATAATCAAGAGTCCTATCATTCATTTATTTACAAATGAGGAAACTGGGGCTCTAAGAGGTTAAGTCATTTATTCAAGGTTACAAACCTGTTATTTTAGAACTGAGGGCTGGGACACAGATCTCCTGACCATCAGCTCAGATCTCACCCTACTTTGCCACATTGTCTACCTCACCTCCATTTCCCAGAGGTTCGATGACCTACCCATGAGCACAGTTACCATAATCACACTTAGCGCTCTGAGTTGCTTGGATTGAAAAAAAAAATCAGGAATAGCTAAGGAAAACAGGAACATAGGGTTCGTTCAATTTACATAGACTGTGTCTCAGAAAGCAAGCAGAAGTTTTGACGGGAAAGATGTGTTGTTGTTTTTTTTTCTCAATTTCCGATCTTGTTAAGGAAACAAGCCCACAGATGTTTTCCAATACATTTCTCAATTATTTGCGTGTGCCCAGTAGACTCTGCAAAAGACCCATTCCAGGTTGCAGCCTCCTCCTTACCCCATGGATAGGAAGTCAGTCTCCAACTTGTCCTGTCTACCATTGCTTTCCTTATTTCCTGTCTGCCACTTTTATGACATTTCTGCTATTTCGTTTAACTGTATCAGCAAATATTCAAGGTCTCTACGACTTGATATCAGAAAGGAACTTTCCATTGTTGTGGAAAATGTGACATTTTCAGGGGATGGGGCCAGGAAGACATTTGGGGCATCTGCCAAATATAATTTGGTAACACTACCTCTCTCATCCCTGTTTGCTTCTGATCTATCTCCTGTAATATATATATATAATATATACATATATATACACATATATATATATTTTATGAAACTATAAACTTTCAGAAATATTCTAAAGTCAGCAGTAGTCTACATTGAAAAAGACCAATAAATACATGGAAAGATGCTCAACATCATTAGTCTTCTGTGTAATGTAAATCAAAACCACAATGAAGTACCACTTCCCATCCACTGGTTTTACAAAAAACGAAAGGGGCACCTGGGTGGCTCAGTCAGTTTAGCGCCTGACTCTTGATTTCAGATCAGGTCATGATCTCATGGTCATGGGTTTGGGACCCACATCAGGGTCTGTGCTGACAGTGAGGATTCTCTGCTCAGGATTCTCTCTCTCTCCCTCTCTCTCTGCCCCACACCCAGCTTGCTCTCTGTCTCTCTCAACATAAATAAATAAATAAATAAATAAATAAATAAATAAATAAATAAACATTTTTCAAAAAACTTTTAGGAATATAACAAGCGTTGACAAGGATATGGAGAAAATGAAAACCTCTTATATTACTAGCAGGGATGCAAAATGGTACAGGTACTATGGAAACGAGTTCAGCAGTTCCTCAAAAAGTGAAAAACGGAGTTATCATTTAATCCAGCAATTCTCCTCCTAAGTATACATCTAAAATAATTGAAGACAGGTACTGAAACAAACACATGTACACCCATGCTCATAGCATCATTATTTATAATAGCTAAAATGTGGAAAAAACCCAAATGCCCATCAATTTATGAACAGATGAAACAAATGTGGTATATCCATACAATGGAATATTATCTGTCCATAAAAAATGAATAGACACTGATACATGTTGCAACATGGATGAATCTTAAAAATAGCCTGCCAGGGGCACCTGGGTGGCTCAGTCGGTTAAGCATCTGACCCTTTGTTTCAGCTCAGGTCATGATCTCATGGTTTGTGAGTTCAAGCCCCACATCGGGCTTCATGCTGACAGTGAGGAGCCTGCTTGGGATTCTCTCCCTCCCTCTGCCCTTCCCCCTCTCACTCTCTCTGACTCTCTCTCAAAAATAAACTTAAATTTTTTTTGGAAAAAAAATAAACAGCCTGCCAAGTGAAAAGGGCAAGACACAAAAGGCCACATATTGTAGGATTCCATTTGTACAAAATATCCAGAATAGATAAGCCTGTAGGGACAGAATGCACAATACTGGATGTCAGAGGCTGAGGGAGAAGACACTGCTTAATGGGTACAGGGTTTTACTTTGAAGTCATGGAGGTGTTTTGAAACCAGACAGGGGCAATGGTTGCACAATACTGTGAATGTGCTAAATGTGACTGGGCTGTATACTTTAAAACAGTCAATCTTATGGTGTGTGAATTTCACCTCAATAAACCATTTAAAATCTGCATTGAAAGAACAATGTGAAAGATTATAAACTTTCTGTTTTCAAACAGAGGAGACACTGCTAATAGTAATATCTCAGAAAATAACACTGGGTAGACAAAGTTCCCTGAGGGTAAAATTTCTGTTCAGTGAGTTGTGGGGTGTTTTTCTTGCTCACTTGTCTTGGCTGGTTTTCTAAGACTTAATATTTTCTCTATCTGCATGAGGCTCTAAGTCCTGAAAACTAACAGCTTCAGCACTAAGGGTTTCATCTGTTTTCAGGGGTTTTTGTGCTTCTCTTTAATGGGGAAAGAGATCTAGGGATAAAATGTTAATTATTTAAAAATAATTTTTAGTGTTTATTTTTTAAAGAGACAGGGAACATTAAGCTGGGGAGGGGCAAAGAGAGGAGACAGAGGATCTGATATGGGCTCTGTGCTGACAACAGAGAGCCAGACGTGGCGCTCAAACTCACAAACCGCAAGATCATGACCTGAGCAGAAGTCAGATGCTCAATTGACTGAGCCACCCAAGGGCCCTTATTTTTTAATTCAATACCATATTCAGAAATACTTGAATACATTATTCATTGACATGCAATATAAAAAGTTATAATGATTTTATGATTTAATGAAATTAACATACTATGTGGTGTGTTCCTAAATGATGAGCCATTCAAACTACAAATGTTTTTTGAAAACATCCCACAGTTTGAAATTTAAGTCCTCAAGTCCCATTTTTTTCTTTCTTCTTTTTAATAATTTTTAAAGTATTTTGAGAGAGATGAAGCGCAAGCTGTGGAGGGGCAGACAGAGAAGAGAGAGAAAGAGAGAGAGAGACAGAATCCCAAGCAGGCCCTACAGAGTCAATGCAGAGCCCAATGTGGGGCTGGAACTCACAAAACTGTGAGATCGTGACCTGAGCCGAAATCAAGAGTCAGATGCTTAACTGACTGAGCCACTCAGGTGCCCCTCGCCTTTTTTTTTTTTCTTAAAAGATTAATGAAGTGAAACACATTCCCTATGAATTCCGAATCTCCAGAAATTTAAAATATTTACTACAAAGTCCTTCATTCATCCATTTAGTCATTCAACAAATATTTAACTTGGACTCTGTGCCAGACTGGTTAGGGCACACAGATTCAAGCTGAGCTGAAAAGACAAAGTCACTGCTCCTAGAAAGCTTACATGGTAATGTAGAAGATGAACAAGATAATTCCAGAAAGTGGTAACTGCGACGGGCACATGAAACTATGAGATCAAGAGCATGTTTGTGTGTGCTTGGGGGATGTAGTTTAGATAGGGTGATTAGCTTTGCCAAGAAAGTAATGTCTGAGCTGAGCTGAGAATCACAAAAAAAAAAAAAAAAAAAAAAAAAAAAAAAAAAAAAAGCCAGCCATGCCCACCCAGGTCTGGAGGAAGAATAGTCCAGATAGAGAGGATCATCAAGTTCAAATGTCATAACGCCAAGTCTTGCCTTGGGCCTTGTATAGCTGGATAGGTCAAGTGAATTGAGGGCAGCAGGTCATGGGAAGAAGACATAAAGGTAGGGAAGGCCTGGTTTTTCAGAGTTGTATAGGCTAGGGATAAAAGTTTGGTTTTACTTGGGTTTTACCTGTGCTCTGAAATGTCTTTCAATACCAATGGTAACCTGGCCAATGCAGTAGCTAGTGGTGAAACACACACACACACACACACTTAAAAGGGGATATACCAAGGCAACTACATCTCTCTCTGGTTGTGAGAAATTAATGTGATCAACCTGGAATATTTTCTTCTTGCCCACTAGTCCAGGGTTTCTCAACCTTGGCACTATTGGCATTTGGTGTACATAATTTTTTTCTTAATTTTTAAATGTTTATTTATTTTTTGAGAGAGACAGACATACATAGAACATGAGTGAGACAGGGCAGAGATAGAGACACACATAGAATCCAAAGCAGGCTCCAGGCTCTGAGCTGTCAGCACAGAGCCTGATGCAGGACTTGAACTCATGAACCGTAAGATCATGACCTGAGCCGAAGTCAGACACTTAACTGATTGAGCCACCCAGATGCCCCCAAGAATTCCTTATCTGGGGAGCTGTCTTGTGTACAGGAACATGTTTATCAGCATCACTGGTATTTACCCATTAGATGCCAGTACTCTGCTCCCCCAAAGTTGTCATCCCTCCTAAATATCTTCATATATTGATATATGTCTTGTGGTGGGTGGTGCAATATTGACCTTGGTTGAGTACCATTGCTCTAGTATGGGGAAAGAGAGTGAAAAGGTGCCATGTAGAGAAAGCAGACTTTGAAAAAAATGGCATTTTCTTTTTAATTTCACCTTTCCTACCTCCAGACTCATTCCAAAGTCTCTCTTGAGTCCCAGAACTCATGCAGTGATGTTAAGTAAATATTCAGTACGTTCATTCAATGCAGACTACCAACCTGTACACATTGAGCCAAACTTTTTCTTTGACAGCCAGGTGGTGGGTACAGGATACTACTACATTTGAATAGTCTGGGCAGCTGCCTCAACTTTGCAGCACATTCTGTTTATACAGAACCTTAAAGAGACTAAATCTCTTACTTTATGTTCACATGACATGAAAAGAATTACTCATTTTATGCATTCTAACAAAGTTCTTTGAAAACACAACTTTTATTCACTGACTTCAATGAGCCTGGTTGGCTCATTCAATGGAGCATGCGAATCTTGATCTCAGGGTTCAAGCCCCACATAGGGTATAAAGCTCACTTAAAAATAAAATCTTAAAAAAAAAAGAATTAAAATGTCTGAAATATATATCCAGGCATCCATACTAGTGCAAATGAATGATGAATAAATCAATATGGGAGAAGAGACAAATCTCCCACATAGGATTCCAAATAATTTATGTAGATATTCCCCCCTCAATGACATGAAGCATAACTACTCACACAGCAAGTCGAGGCTGCACACTTGCTTCCAAAGAGTAGAGTATTAAGGGGGAGGGAATAACATTAGAGCAGACAAATCTCATAAACGCTATCTTGGACAGGTGGTCAAGCTTAACACCATCAGTGATAAGTCATGCTGATAGCCCTAGATATGATGTGATGAGAATAGCACTTGACCTTCATTGTCATTCCCCTTAAAAACCCATAACCACAGTCTAACCATGAGAATAACATCAGAAAAATGGACATTCTATAAAAGTTCTGACCTATATTCCTACAGACTGTCAAGGTCATCAAAAGCAAGGAAAGTCTGAGAAACTGAACAGCCAAATGTCCCCTAGGAGGCAAAATCTCTCCCAGTTGAGGGCTACTGCTCTAGATCCATGTAACCATTCGCTTTTTCTTTATAGCATTTTTCAGCCCTTATATTTTACCAGCTTCCCAGTTTTTCTCCATGTTGGCAGCAACGCTTGATGGTCAAGAATTTTTCTTATGACTTAAAGATCTCCTGAGTCGTCACCCACAGCTTCCTTAAATTTCCTCTTCTCTAGTTTTGTCTGGCAATTCACAACATGCCAATAGAAGTGGGGGTTCATTGTCATCTCCCTCATGGGTAACAGTATCTACTAAATCGGGTCTATAATTCTTCTACTTCCATAGTTTGCCTATTTGTTTCTTTTGTATGGTTTTCAGGGTTTGAAAATCTTCATGGTGAAATGACTAACTAAAAAGGGCTACTTGAATTGCACTGCTGCAGTAACTGTAGTTTGAAAGTGATAACGTGTTCATATTAAGGTTGCTTTGCCTGGAGAGATATTCCACTGATTTATGAAACAAAAGGCTTCAGCTTTGGACATGAAATAGAATTAACTTAAGGCAAAGGGGTGCGCCAAACTCAATGTCATCAATCACTTTCCATAGCATTTCATGGTGAAACCCCATCTTAATTACTGGTTGTTTCGGCTATGAATGCTAATTAATGTCTGTCCTTTTCTGGATCTAAAGATGAAGGAACAAAAGACTTTCACTCAATACTGAAATCAAGCCTGAGAAAATGAAAATGAGCAGTGAGAAAGAATGACAAAGGGAGTCAGGGACTCTTTCAATGTTTAATTCTCTTTCTGAGAAGGCAGTTCCCTTCGTATCACTGTTTCCTTCCTCTGATATGTTCTTCCTCTTCCCATTCAGGCCCTGATAGAAACATAGCCTATGTTTTTATCATACACATAACAGAGTTGTTGGCTGAGCTCAACCTAGTGCTAGAACTTCATTGGAAAGAGATCAGGTGATAGTTTCCCATATCCATTCCTTTACTTATTGGCATAAGTCTATATGCATGGGGACTTTGGAATTGGGGCTGAAGGAAGAAGGATACGTTGGTGCTTTTTTTTCTGGGGCACACAGAAGAGAGAAAGATCTGGAAAGAATACAAGGAAAGTAGAGTGTTGATGCTTTGGCTAGCCCTTTGGGTTCAAGGCCCAGTGGGGAAGACAGAGCCAAAAGCTGAAGGCACCATTTTCCTGAAGGCCCTTCTGTGATTCTGGGCTCCAATTATGCTGTTTAGAGCCAAAGTGACAAAATCTATATAAACTTGGGTGACAGGCCCAGACCTTAATACCTTGAAGACTGAGTGTTCTGTGCTATTTGCACAAAGGGCATTAGCAATGGAAGCAGTGATGAGGTGCCTTGACCAGTAGTCTAGACTATAAGAATGTGAGTGAGATATTTACGGGCACATGTGGTAACAGCTCCCCCCTCCCCAACTGAGAGTGATCAGAAATAACTGGAGAGTCTTTGGAATGGGGTTAAATTCCTCTGTGAGCAGGTGGGGCCTTGCAGCTGATGAAATTTGGATAGTAGTGCTCATGTGATCTCATTTCACCAGCTGGAAAAGTCTGGGATAATTTTGTTACATAATTCTTATTTTCTAGGGCTCGCTGCCTAATAAGAACTGGGAGTTTGTAAGCTTCCTTCCATTATAGAATATTACTGCTCCAAACCTAAGCCATCATTCCCCTCCCAGATCTGAGGGAATTCTACTGCAGTTTCCACTGAATCCTTTGAGCTGTCTTATCTAACATCAGAGTAACTGGCTACAGCTCTCATCTTCTGTAAATTCCCTAGAGTTAGTCTTCCTGAGATAGTCTCTTAAGTCAACAAGGACAATCCTTCTCCAGAAGAGTCATTTAGCTTTATCCACCTTGGTAAGCTCTAAATATCCTTCTGTAAACACTTCCCAGAGGGAGCCGCTTGCTTTTTTCAATGACCAATTCTTCTTTTTTTTTTTTTTTTAAGTAGACTCCACACCCAACATGGAGCCCAGCATAGGGCTTGAACTCACGATGCTGAGAACAAGACCTGAGCTGAGATCAGGAGTCTGACACTTAACCTACTGAGCCACCCCGGTGCCCCTGGCCAATGATTCTTGTCATGAAAGTGAATCTCTTCCCATCATTACTTTACTGAAAATCTAGACTTCTGTAATGCTGGGGGAAATATAACATTATTTTGCTCTTTGTCTCATTTTTTGTAACTGTTTATGGACATGGAAAGCAGGTATTCACACTCTTTGCATTGTGGCAGATACAGAAAACAAGTGAACATCAAGACTTCTTGAGTATATTATCAACTGACAAAAGATTTGTCACACATTTCTTGGACCCTAGGAACATGTCGTGTTGCTGATTCATATGAGATCAACGTAAGATTTCATAATAATATGGTTGGTTGTACTGTAGATATTGGTGTCCTGACCATTCCTCTCTAAGGATACGAAAGGATATGAAAGAAGGACATGTAATAGGTTCATTTTTATTTTTGGCAGTCAGGACTGACAACCCAACAAGGAATTTGGACACTAGTCTTTGGAGTAAGTTTCTAATCTACTTCTCAATTAACATGTAATTCATCCAAGACCCAAGTGCTCCTGCAGTCTGTGTATAAACTGGAAAATATTCACAAGATGATATGCAAAAGATCAAAAAAAAATGGGGCACCTGGGTGGCCCAGTCAGCTAAGCGTCTGACTTCAGCTCAGGTCATGATCTGACATTTCGTGAGTTTGAGCCCTGCATTAGACTCTGCGCTGACAGTGCAGAGCCTGGAGCCTGCTTCATGTTCTGTGTCTCCCTCTCTCTCTGCCCCTCCCCTGCTGATGCTCTGTCTCTCCCCCTCTCTCTCTCCCTCAAAAATAAATAAATATTAACTTTTTAAAAAAAGATCAAGAAAATAAATATGAATACTACTGAGGTTATTATACAAGACTTTGTCATGGAGGTATTACAAAACATTTTAAGATATTCGTGGAAATAGACAAGCAAAACCTAATGACAAATATCCTATCTAGACAAAGAAGAAAACCAAAATTATAAAATAGATGGCTTGGGAGATTAAATAAACAGAAATAGTGGTAAAGCAACAACATCAGTCTTTAGATCAATCCAAAGATCTTCAGAGTTTGGTCTAGGGTTTTTTAATAACTATAGCACCATTGTCTTTAAGTCAGATGAGAAACCAAGATGACCAAAAAAGAGGTCTTCAAATGGAGCTAAGTGGAATTATACTAAATCTCACGTGATGCACATTCCAACAGTTTCCACGTAACAAGAGCAAGTTGGGTAAAGTACAAACAGGCAGCCCATCTCCCCAAGAAAATGCCATAAAGTGGGGCGTTTGAGTGGCTCAGTGGGTTAAGTGTCAGATTTCAGCTCAGGTCATGATCTCATGGTTCATGGGTTTGAGCCTTGTGTCAGGCTCTGTGCTGACAGCTTGGAGCCTGGAGCCTGCTTCGGATTCTGTTTTGCTGTCTCTCTAACCCTCCCCTGCTCGCGCTCTGCCTGTCTCTCTCACAAATAAATAATAAACATTAAAATAATTTTTTAAGAGAAAATGCCATAAAGTCAAAGTAGAGCAAAACTCTGAGGATTTTCCCATTACTATATTATTTCAGGCATCTATAGCAGTAGGCACACCGACGTGGAAAATGACAATCAAGGAGCGCCTGGGTGGTGTAGTCAGTTAAGCACCCAACTCTTGATCTCAGCTCAGGTCATGATCTCACAGTTTTTCAGTATGAGCCCACATCAGGATCTGTGCTGATAGTGCAGAACCTGCTTGGGATTCTGTCTCTCCTCTCTGGACCTCCCCTGCTTATTCTGTCTCTCTCTCTCTCTCTCTCTCTCTCTCTC
>NW_024080708.1:1058725-1070835 GCF_003009895.1 Hyaena hyaena | reverse complement strand
AAAAAAAAAAAAAAAAAAAAAAAAAAATTAAAAAAAAAAAAAAAAGAGTCTTTAAAAAAAAAAAAAAACAAAACAGATGTGCTAAGTACAGTGGTGCTGACTAAACATATCAGAACAAATCCTGGGGAGCCTTGGGGAGCTCAGTTGGTTAAGCATCTGACTTCAGCTCAGGTCATGATCTCACAGTTTGTGGATTCGAGCCTTGTGTGGGGCTCTGCTGTCAGCACAGAGCCTGCTCCAGATCCTCTGTCTTCCTTTCTCTCTGCCCCTCCCCTGCTCATGCTGTCTCTCTCTCTCTCAAAAATAAATATTAAAAAATGTTTTTGAAGCCTCAGAACAAGTCCGAAAAGGCCAAGGTAGTGGACAGTCTTAACGAGAAGTGTGGATTTGATCTAGGCAGACAAGAAAGGAGGGCAGGAAGGATAGCAGAGTGCTTTCTTGGAAGAGGGGTCAATCTGAGTGAGAGCATAAACTAAAAATGAACATGGCACATCAAGGAGAGTCTGGAGACTGGCCTGATTTGATGGGAGCCAAAGATTCATGTTGGGGAAGAGTTGGAAGGTGGTTTGGGAGAGACAGATTGCAACGTGGGACATACCTTGAGAGGTATGAAGTGTGAATGGCCACGGAAATGGCAGCTGGACTTCTTTGCACACGTGAGTGTACCACTTCTGAGACTCTTCACTCTTCCGTGCATAGAGGATTCTGCCAGCCATGGCATCTTTTATCAGTACAAAAGGATGTGATAATGATGCAGATATGGAGCAAAGTAAACATAAAAAGGAATGGCTGGGGGGTGTAGTCCCTGTCTTCTGAAAGTGAGCTGTTATTGCTCCACTCATTGAAGTTGAAATCATTTTCTTACAGAAAACTTAACTTTTGCCTGGGGAGAATAGTAGCTATTTGACCAATTGTACAGTGAATACAAAATGCAGTGCCTATTTTTCTAGCCTGCTGGTATTTCAGTAAACAATTTGCTCTTTAACACAAATCACATTATGGGGCATCTGGGTGGCTTAGCCATTTAAGTGTCTGACTTCGGCTCAGGTCATGATCTCATGGTTCATGAGTTTGAAACCCTGCAACGGGCTCTGTGCTGACAAGCTCAGGGCCTGGAGCCTGCTTCACATTCTGTGTCTCCCTCTCTCTGCCCCTCCCTCCCTCTCCCTCTCTCTCTCTCAAAATTAACATTCAAAAAATTTTAAAAACACAAATCAGATTACTTTTATTTTTAAAAATTTTGTTTAATGTTTATTTATTTTTGAGAGAGAGTGCAAGTGGGGAAGGGCAGAGAGAGAGGGAGACACAAAATCTAAAGCAGGCTCCAGGCTCCGAGCTGTCAGCACAAAGCCAGATGTGGGGCTCAAACCCATGGACCGTGAGATCATGACCTGAGCTGAAGTTGGACGCTCAACTGACTGCACTACCCAGGTGCCTCCGTTTTGAAGTTTTTCATCTAAACATTGCAGAGATAACATCTACATTGAAAGATGGCATTGGAAATGCAGCAGGCAGTTCTGGTTTCCTGTCCAGCATGCAAGGAGTTTGGAAGCCACCCCTCCATCCTAACAAAAAGTAAAAAAGCTGGGCAAACTGAAAAGCCCACAACTCTTAGATCCACAAAAGAAGTGAGATTATAAGGCAAAATGCTGTCCTCGAAAGTGGAGAAACAGATAGGCAGGTACAGAGAATCACAACTTACCTGAGCAGAAATTTAGGGCAGACACCTCCACAGAAACCAGTATTGGGGTAGAAAGGCCTGAATTATAATTAATGAATTATGGGAGGCTTAGTGTGGACAAGTCTGAGAGTTAAAATTTTCAGGAAGGGGGGATCCCTACACTTTTGTGAGTTTTACCTCCTGGAGCTCCACCAGATTCTTAAGTGAAGAAAAGAGGAAAATCCCCTCAAGCTTCTGGCAGAAGGGAGAGAAAAGGAACTATTTCTAAACAGGCCAGAGCATTGTTCTTCTTTTTTTTTTCTAAAAGTTTTTAATGTTTTATTTCTGAGAGAGAGAGAGAGAGAGAGAGAGAACATGAGTAGGGGAAGGTCAGAGAGAGAGAGGGAGATACAGAATCTGAAACAGGCCCCAGGCTCTGAGCTGTCAGCACTGAGCCCGACGTGGGGCTCAAACCCAAGAACCGTGAGATCATGACCTGAGCCGAAGTTGGACGCTTAATCAACTGAGCCACCCAAGCGCCCCCAGAGCATTGTTCTTCTTAACAAGACATGACCTCTAGAGAATCTATTTTACCAGAGCCTAACCTATTGGGGTTTTAGCAGAGTCTAACTGACCTGGGAGAAAGGAAATAATTCCATTTCAGTTTGCTCTAGCCTTCCACAAAGGGGAAGGGAAGTATCCAACTCCAGCCTCTTCCAGCCATCCTGTCTTAGCTAAGACAAGGGAGGAGGACCAAGAAACACTGGTAAAGTTTATGGTCCACTGGCACAGGCTTATTAAAAGACTGAAACCTGATCATTGGACAATAAACACTTCCCCTGCCCCCACACTTTACCAGCACAACACTACAGACCTTTTTACTGGAATTTTTCTCATTTAGTACATCATGTTTGGGTTTCAACAAAAAATTATGAGACATACTAAATGGCAAAAATACTGTTTGAAGGCACAAAGTAAGCATCAGAATCAGATATGGGAGGGATGGTGGAATTATCAGACTATTAATTAAAAACAACTGGGGGGGGGGGCGCCTGAGTGGCTCAGTTGATTAAGTGTTCAACTTCAGCACAGGTCACAATCTCATGGTTCGTGGTTTTGAGTCATGTGTCCAGCTCTGTGCTGATGGCTGGGAGCCTGGAGCCTGCTTCGAATTCTGTGTCTCTCTCTTCTCTCTGACCCTCCCTAGCCCACATTCTGGCGCTCTCTCTCTCTCTTTCTCCCAAAAATAAATAAACATTAAAATTTTTTAAAATAAAAACAACTGGGATTAATATGCTAAAGGCTCTAGGGGCGCCTGGGTGGCTCAGTTGGTTAAGCGTCTGACTTCGGCTCAGGTCATGATCTCACGTTCATGGGTTCGAGCCTTGCATCAGGCTCTGTGCTGACAGCTAGCTCAGAGCCTGGAGCTTGTCTTC
The DNA here is from genome assembly GCF_003009895.1 of Hyaena hyaena. Lineage (NCBI taxonomy): Eukaryota > Metazoa > Chordata > Mammalia > Carnivora > Hyaenidae > Hyaena > Hyaena hyaena. Next base: position 1,067,739 of record NW_024080708.1, on the reverse strand, counting down.
GGATTCTGTGTCTCCCTCTCTCTCTGTCCCTCCCCTGCTCATGCTTTCTATCTCTCTCTCAGAAATAAATTTTAAAAATTTAAAATTTTTAAAAAAAATATGCTAAAGACTCCAATGAAAAAGTCAACAACATGCAAGAACAAACAGAAAATGTGCAGCAGAAAGATGGAATTTCAAAAAAAATAATTAAAAAGAAATACTAGACATCAAGAACACTGTAACAGAAATGAAGAATGCCATTGATGGGCTCATTAGTAGACTGGACATGGCTGAGGAAAGAATCTCTGAACTTGAGGACATGACAATAGAAACCTCCAAAACTAAAAAGCAAAATAAACCCAAAGCAAGCATAAGGAAGAAAACAATAAACATTAGAGTAGAAACTAATGAACTTAAAAACAGGAAACTAATAAATAAAATCAATAAAATCTTAAGTTGGTTCTTTTAAAAGATCAATAAAATCAGTAAAACCCTTGCTAAGCTAAGGAAAAAAGAGATGATACAAATTACTAATGCTAATGTTAGAAATGAAATAAAGGATATCATTAAAGATCCAATGGACATTAAAAGGATAACAAAGGAATAGTATGAACAATGCTATGCCCATAAATTTCATAACCTAGATGAAATGGACCAGTTCCTTGAAAGATACAATCTGACACAAAGAAAACTGACACAAGAAAAATTGATAATCTGGATAAAAAATTGAAGCGATAATTAATAACCTTCTAAAACAGAGAGCATCAGGGCTAAGTAGGTTCACTGTTCAATTCTACCAAATATTTAATGAAGAAATTATACTAATTCTCTACAGTCTCTTTCAGAAGATAGAAATAGAATATTTCCTAACTCATTGTATTATGCCAGCATTACCCTAATACCAAAAACCAGGCATATATATTATTAGAAAAGAGAACTATGGATCAATATCTCTCAGGAACGTATAAGCAAAAATCCTCAACAAAATACTGGCAAATTGAATCCAACAATATACAAAAAGAATTCTACACCATGACCAAGTGGTATTTATCCCAGATATGGAAGGCTGGCTCAACATTTCGCAATAAAAATTAGTGTAATCTATCATATCAACAGACTAAGGAAGAAAAATAACGTGATCATATCAATAGATGCAAATAAAGCATATGACAAAATCCAATATCCATTCATGGCAAATGCTCTCAGCAAATTAGGAATAGAGAGGAACTTCCTCAAGTTGATAAAGAACGTCAGCAAAAACCCTACAACTAGCATCATAATAGCAAGAAACTAAAAACTTTCTCACTAAGATTAGGGGCAAAGCAAGGATGTCTTCTCTCACCACTCCTTTTCAACATCACATTGGAATCCTAACTGATGCAATAAGAAAAGTAAATAAAATGTGTACAGATTGGAAATAGGAAATAAAACTGCCTTTGTTTGAAGATGACATGATTGTCTATGTAGAAAATCTGAGTCAACAAGAAAACTTCTGGAACTAATAAGTAATTATAAGCAATTATCCTGCAGCCTTCTTAGCTGCAGGATACTAGATTAATATAAAAAACTCAATCACTTTCCTATATACCAAAAATGACTAAGTGGAAGTTGAAATTAAAAACGTAATATCATCTACATTAACACATGCAAGATAATTAAGTTTAAATCTAATCAAATATGTACAAAGTCTCTGAGAAAACTGATGAAGAAATCAAGGAAGAACTAAATCAACGGAGCTATTCCATGCTCCTGGACAGGAAGACTCGACACTGTCAAAATGTCAGTTATTCCCAGCTTGATCTATAGATTCAACACAATACCAATAAAATCCCAGCAAACTATTTTGTGGCTATCAACAAACTGATTCTAAAGTTTTATAAGGAAAGGCGAAAGACCCAGAATAGCCAACACAATATTAAGGAAAAACAAAGCTGAGAACTGACACTACCAAACTTCAAGACTTACTTTAAAACTACAAGCATTATTATTTTTTAATGTTTATTTATTTATTTTGAGAGAGAGACAGACAGTGAAGGAGGGGGAGAGAGATAGAGAGAGAAAGAACCCCAAGCTGGCTCTGTACTGTCAGAATCATGAGATCATGATCTGAGCCCAGATCAAGAGTCAGATGTTTAACCAACTGAGCCACCCAGGTGCCCCGAGAATGCAACTCTTGATCTTGGGGTCATGAATTTGAGACCCACATTGGGTGTAGAGATAACTAAAACCAAATAAATACTTTTTTTTTTTTTTTTTAATGAAAAGATGTGGGACATCTTGGTGCCTCAGTCAGTTAAGCAGGCAACTCTTGGTTTTGGCTCAGGTCATGATCTCATGATTTTGTGAGTTCAAGCCCTGTGTTGGGCTCTGCACTGGTAGCATGGAACCTGCTTGGGATTCTCTCCTTCTCCCTCTGTCTCTGCCGTACCCGACTCACACTATCTTTGTCTCTCTCAAAATAAATAAATAAACTTAAAAACAATTTTTAATAAAAAATAAAAGATACTCCATGTCATTTATCATTAAGGAAGTGAAAATTAAAACAACAATGAGTTATCACACACACCTGTTAAAAATGACTAAAAATCAGAACCCTGTTAATACCAAATGCAGGTGAGCATGTGTAGCAATAAGAATTCTCATTTTTTCTGGTGAAAATGCAAAATGATTTAGCCACTTTGGAAAGCAGTTTGGTAGCTTCTTACAAAACCAAACTTAGTCTTAACATATGACCAAGCATTTGCACTCCTTGGTATATATCCAGATGAGTTGAAAACCTGCATCCACACATGAATGCTTATAGCAGCTGTATCCGTGACTCCCAAAACCTGAAAACAATCAAGATATTCGTCAGTAGGTGAATGGATAAACTCTGGTACATCCAGATAATGAATATTGTTCAAAACTAAAAAGAAAAGCACTATCAAGCCATGAGAAGATATGGAGGAAATTTAAATGCATATTACGAAGTGCAAGAAGCCCATCTGAAAAGACTACATAGTGTATGATTTCAAACTCTATCATATTGCAGAAAAGGCATAACTGTAGACACAGTAAAATGCCAGTGATTGCAGGGGTAGCAGAGGGTGGAGGGATGAATAGGCAGAACACAGAGGCTTTTTAGGACAGTGAAAATACCCTGTATGGGACCACAATGGTGGATGCATGTCACCATACATTTGTGAAAACCCATAGAGTGTATAATGCCAAGTGTGAACCTCAATGTAAACTATGGACTTAGGATGATTATAGTGTGACAGTGTAGGTTCATCAATTGTAAAAAGTGTCCCACTCTGGTTCAGAATGCTAATAGTGGTGGGGAGGTGGGGGATAGAGGCAGCACATGGAAGGGGGCAGGGAGTACATGGGAACTCAATTTTGCTATGAACTGAAAATTGCGGAGCGCCTGGGTGGCTTAGTCGGTTAAGCGTCCAGCTTTCGCTTGGGTCATGATCTCGCAGTTCGTGGGTTTGAGCCCCGCGTCGGGCTCTGTGCTGACTGCCAGAGTCTGTGACTCCCTGTTTCAGAGTCTGTGACTCCCTCTCTCTCTGACCCTCCCCTGATCACGCTGTCTGTCTCTCTCTCTCTCCTAGAAATAAATAAAACATTAAAAAAAAAAAAGAAAATTGCTCTAAAGAAATAGTCTATTTAAAAGGGGAGAAAACCACAATGGACCCAGTATTAAAATTAAATTATTCTAATAACACAAACAAGGTGGCATTCTTTTCAATGGTTTAACATCAGAAATTTCAGTCGCAAAACTCCCTCCCTTTCATTTCGCCGGCATTTATATTTATGGGGACCAGAACTTGGTCTATTTTTTGCCACCCTTGAATGTTTTGTCAAAACGGAAGCGACTATTTGCAACTGGGCGTGGCTCTGGAATCTAGTCAATTGCTTGAGGCATGTAAAAAACTGAAAAGGTCCAGTATGTTTTCTCCAGGGTAAGGAAGTACTGGTCCAATGTACTTAAATCTACCTAGTAATTCGTTCAACATGGATTTATTAAGCACTTGCTTTGTATCAGACACAGAGTATGTGCTAGGTGCTAAGGATCCTATGGTAAGTTCTTGCTCTCAGGGAACTGACCATCTAGTGGTGACACAGACAAGAATCAGGTAACCATACTACCTCAAAAGGAACTCTGAGAAGTACAACAAAGGCCAGTACACAATGATGTGACACCTTTTATTTATTCTTATTATGTTTATTTATTTTGAGAGAGAGTGTGTGTGCAAGTGGGGAAGGGGGCAGAGAGAGAGAGAGAGAGAGAGAGAGAGAGAGAGAATCCCAAGCAGGCTCCACACCACAGATGCAAGGTTCAATTCACCAACCTGTGAGATCAAGACCTGAGCTGAGACCAGATGCTTAACCTACTGAGCCACCCAAGTACCCTGCTGTGACACCTTTTCACATCTGGAATTGACCTAGTCAGGGTAATGAGGGAAGGCTACCCCGAGGGACTTACTCAAAATGAAATCTGAAGGATGAATAAGAGGTGAGAAAGAAAGGAATAACAAAGAAATCAAATAAACAAATCAAAGTTTGCAAAGGCTCCACAGCACGAAGAAGCAGGAAGGGTGACAGGGAGAATGTAAAGACAGATGTAGCAATAGTGCAGAGAGTGAGGGGGTTCGAGATAAGCCTGGAGAAATAAGTGTGTGCCTGGTCATGCGGCCTTGTAGGCTATCGTTAGAAGCTTTGTGTTTATCATAAGAGTGATAGGAAGCCATAAAGCTTTTAAGGATGAGGATAATATGGCATTCCTCATGCCAAAACCATTCTCTGAAATCAAAAGAACGAATTAGAAGGGACCCAGAGGGGGGCGCGTGGGTGGCTCAGTCGGTTAAGTGTCCGACTTCCGCTCAGGTCATGATCTCACGGTTCATGAGTTCGAGCCCCGAGCAGGGAGGGCTCTGTGCTGACACTCGGAGTGTGGAACCTGCTTTGGATTCTGTTTCTCCCTCTCTCTGCCCCTCCCCTGCTTGTGCTCTGTCTGTTTCTCTCAAGAATAAATAAACATTAAAAAGAAAAAGAAGTTTAACTTGTTAAAGTATTGAGCCTTATTTGTAGGTACATAGGATTGAACCAACCTGCTGTCCTGTTCCGGGTACCCAGCTGGCTCAGTTGATAGAGCATGCAACTCTCGATCCTGCCTGAGGTTGGACGTTCAAGCCTCACGTTGGGGATAGAAATTACTTTAAAAAATTTTTTTAAACTGGGGCACCTGGGTGGCTCAGCCGGTAAGCATCTGACTCTTGATTTCGGCTCAGGTCATGATCTCACAGTTTGTGAGTTCAAGCCCTATGTCTGACTCTGGGCTGACAGTGCGGGGCCTGTTTGGGATTGTCTCTCTCCTCTTTCTCTGACCCTCTCCCCACTTGTGCTCTCTAAATAAATAATCTTAAAAAAGATTTTTAAAAGTTTATAGGCTTCTAGTTAATGACTCTGCTTTGAGAAACTGAAAGAGAGAGAAAGCAAGGCCTGCCCCCCAAGACCTTACTAAATTCTGTAGAACATATTTTTATGCCCTTGGGAACTAAATGGGAGGAACAAGCTAATAACTCCATTGATTTAACATTACGACCTCTGAGTCAAAAAGTTACTCAATAATCCTTACAGTGGCCGATGAGGGGGTGGTGCATTCACAGTCAGGAGTCTGTGGCTGTGCTACTGACTCATATGCTGGGTGATCATGGGGTAAACCATATCAATTCCCTCCGTTTCCATATCAGTTATACCGAATGTTCCTCCTATCTCTTGGGGCGGTTATTAGTGTCTGATGAAATCACAGATCTGAAAGCATTTTGAAAATGTCAGATATTATCACACCAAAAAGCAAGTCATCAACCCCCAGAGCTAGGCCTTGAGTAAGATACAATTTTGTTACACCACACATGTATCAATTCCTGTTCTGTCTTATGTGCAAATCATATTTCTTTTGAAAATAGGACTTCTGAGCTATTGAGATATATGCTTGCTGCTTGTACCACCATGACTAAATATCAAAATACCTAAATAAGACACTATTATGTTAATCAATATTCCAGGTTGCAAATGAAAACTCTAAAAGAAAACAAAATAAAATGTAAAAACCAAGGCTAATTTTGATCATGAGTTCAAAGCCCTAGACTTAGCCCACCAGATCTTACATTGTCTAGTTCCTATCTATCTCTTTGATCTCCTCTTGTGCCACATCCCCCTTCTCTCACTCTCTTTTAGCCCTTTAGCAAAGGCTTCTTTGCCATTCCTTGAGTAACCCAAGAACTGTCTTGCCCTAAGGCTTTTGAGTTGCTTTCACTCAGAATGCAATTCCCTCTGACATCCCTCATCTCATTCAGGTCTCAGTGGATGTGGAGGCCTTCCCAGTCACCCTATATAACTAGCCAGAACACCCTACCTAAAGTTGCACATACCCCATCACTTATCAGCTTTGTTTCTCCTCTATCTTCTTAACTTGCTTTATTATTCCTCACAGCACTTACAACCACCTGACATCCTATATTTGTTTTTCTGTTTTCTTTCCAACAAAAATATAAGCTCAGTGCTAATAGGGGATTCTTTTCTGGTTTGTTCCACTGCTGTATCCTTAGTGCTTGGAACATAGCCTGGCACATAGTAGGCATGCAATAAAAAGCTGTTGAATGAAAGAATGAAAAAACATGTTCTTACTGCTCCCCTGGCTGGCAAAATACTTCATAATGCAGCACCTTGTGCTCATGCACTCGAGGAATTAGAATGCAGGAATTAAGGAGCAAGATACTTCTGTGAGCATGATCACTTGGTTGATTTTGCAGAGATATCACAGGTGTTGTTATTTGGATCTAACAGAAGCCCTTAATGCCACCAACAGAACCAGGACATGGCAACTTTTGAATAAATCCAGTTGCCTTGAAAATTCCTGTGGGTTCAGAATCACTAGAGACGAACATCTCCTCTAGATGTCCCTGAAATTTATTACCTTACTGAATAGATTCATCAATAACCAAGCCCTAGAATGCAATCAGACTACTGGCACTGAGCAACAGTCTTAGGTCATTATAACACAAACCAGAGAATAGAGGACACAGAAATGTGTGGCTGCCAATGCTGACCCCAAAGGTTCAGTCATCACAGAAGGCCGAAGCAAATTTTGTGCACTATACGGCCTATCTGTTGGTGGGGTGAATCTCAATTTTGTTGCAACTTGAGCATCTGTTGTTTAAGTGATCCTATGTCTGGGATCATATGACCACTTCACAGGAGGGGATGGTCTTCCAGAGTACATCACATAACTAACCAGCACTCATAAGAACAATGAACAAGATTTAGAAAGAAAAAAACAGCCATGCATTGTGCAGATAGCTATGACAGAAATGTTTTGAGGAAGTCTGTTAAATCATGTCAGAAAACTGAATGAAATAGGTTAGAATTCACAGTCACATTTCATTTAGTCAAATGTGTTCTGTGCTTTTAATTGAGGTGTAATTAACATATAGTATTATATTAGTTTCACGTATACAACAGAATGATTCAATGTGTGAATATACTGCAAAAGTATCACCATAATAAGTCTAGTTAACATCCATTACCATACACAGCTGAAAAGTTTTTTCTTTTGATGAGAGCTTGTAACGTTTACTCTCTTAGCAACTTTCAAATATGCAATATAGTATTATTTACCATAGTTATCATGCTGTATATTACATTACCATAACTTACTTATTTTTTAACTAAAAGTATGTAACTTTTGACCCCCTTCAGCCATTTCTCCTGCCCTTCCAATCCTTCTGGCAGCCACCAATCTGTTCTCTGTATCTATGGTCTCTTTATTTTTAAACTTTGTACAGTATGACTTACTGATTCAGCACTGTAGTTACTGCTTGCTTCTGCTTTCCATTTTGTTTACAATAAAGAGCTAACAAAGTATTGACATAGTTCTAATTCCTCTCACATGCTCAGAGGTAGCCAGATCCCTAAGCAGTCAGTGACTCCAATACCTCAAACTACATACTCATACATTGACAATGACCTAAGATGGGGTGCAACTCCTAGTGGAAAATTCTTTGTCTTCATCTTCTTCCTCTTCAATGTCATCTCATGCCCAGTGATAATACAGTTATTGACTGAATTTTATGTGTCTGGTACTCTTATCAAGCACTGGGATTTTAAAAGCTTTATAAGGGCACCTAGGTGGTTCAGTGGGTTAAGCATCCAAATTCAGCTCAAGTCCTGATCTCTCAGTTCATGGGCTCAAGCCCCACATCAGGCTCTGCACTGATAGCTCAGAATCTGAAATCTGAATCAGATTCTGTGTCTCCTCTCTCTCTGCTCCTCCCCCCTTCTATGGTCTCTCTCTCTCTTTCTCTCTCTCTCTCAAAAATAAATAAATAAACATTTTTTTAAAAAGCTTTCTACATCTTGTCTTCAAACCTCAAAATTCTAAGTGGTACCACTTGAGAACAACAGCACATAAACTGTCTTCATATTTAGAAATCAGAAACTGGGTAACTCTTTTGGAATAAAGGATTCAGACAAGCAGGATTGCAGAGTATTTAAAAGCACAGATCTTGTCTGGAATCAGAGTCCTTGAGATCCAATTCTTGCTCAGGTACTCCCACAAGCTGTGTGACATTGACATGATATATAACCTCTCTGGGCCTTACTGTCCTCACCTGTAAAGCAGGAATAATAATAATCTGTGCACCATTGAGTTGTTGAGAGGAATAAATGAAATAATCCCATGCAAGGTGTTTAGAACTGAGCCTGATTCATTGAAAGCACTCAATAAAATGTGAGCTATTATTATGCCAAAACCTCAAAATCTGCAGACTCTATAAAAGGAAACTCTGGCTACAAATTCAAGAATATCTTCTGTTGTGAAGACTGTTAAAACTATCAGTTGCCTGATGAGAAAGAATGAAAGCTGGCCATGTGTAACAACATGGATGGACCTTGAGGGTGTTATGCTGAGCGAAATAAGTCAGGCAGAGAAGGACAGCTACCATATGTTTGCACGTATAGGAGGATTAGGAGGAACTTAATGGAGGGCCATG
>NW_024080708.1:1028977-1058682 GCF_003009895.1 Hyaena hyaena | reverse complement strand
GGGGGGAGATGGGCATGGAGGAGGGGATTTGTGGGGATGAGCACTGGGTGTTAAATGGAAACCAACTTGACAATAAACTTTTTGTAAAAAAAAAAAAACTATCAGTTGCCTGGTATCCTTTTGTGTCAAGCCCTCATACACAGTGGTCATTATAAATGAGTAACTAGAAAATCTAGCAATATATGAGAAATTAAACTCAGTTACAGGGCTTTAAAAAAAAAAGCCCATACATTGCTATAAAAAAAGGGGTTGGCAAATTTTCTATGTAAAGAGACGGATGGGAAATATTTTAGGCTTCACAGGACAGTTTCTGTTGCAACTACTCAATTCTGCTACTGTGAGACATTTACATATTTACAAGAATATGTAAATGAATGGGCATACCTGTGTTCCAATAAAATTTATTTACAAATACAATCTGTGGGCCAGATTTGGTTCATGGGTCATAAATTGCCCACCCTGCCCTGAAGAATTATCCTAGTTTATCAAGTTCTAATGGCCACTTCAGCTGAATGACCACAGAAATCAAATAAACTGGAAGGAGAATAAAGGGAGTGAGAAGAATTAAAGAAATGGAAGACAAACAATGGCTTCCCCAAAGTCCCTCCTCCATCCTAAGTGGTCTTAGACACATTGCATGACCAGGGAACAGCATGCTCCATTTATTCTCTCCTTCATTTAACACTTAATAGTGAAGCATTTACCATGCCCCAGGCACTGTGCTGTGATGTATCATGTTGAGTGAAAACAGACCTCGTCCCTGCCTGCATATAACTTAAAATCTAGTCAGGTAGGGATAGGGAGCAACATCAAATAAACACACACACACACACACACACACACACACACACACACAAAATGGAAACCCACATCTCAGCTAAGTCCTGCCAAAGCTTGTAAGGAAAGCATTGCTCTAGTTATAGAGCTCAAGGTAGGCTTTCCTGAGGAACCTAAGTCTAAAACTCAGGCTGATATCTTACAAACAAGTAGCCATTTGGGAATAGGGCGGAAGACCCTTCCAAGCAAAGAGACCAACATAAGCTCTGTGATGGTAGAAAGTATGGGGCATCAAGGGATGAGAATAAGGTCACTATGATTTGAGTTCAAAGAGCCCAATGGAGCATGTTAGGACATGGAGCTGGAAAGGCAAGTAGAGGTCAGACTATGCAGGATCATGTAGTATCAATCAGTTATTCATTTATTCAGCAAATATTTACTTGATACTACTCTATGTTAGACTCCATGGATACTGTAGCAAATGAGAAAGGCAGACATTAAACCAACATGCATATAAACCTATAATTACAAAGCTCTGCCTCTGGAAGCACTATGCTCTGAAACCCTGTTTAGTGGCCTGATATAGTTTTAAAAATTACCTGGGCTGTTCCCAGGATGCAGTCCCAATTTGACCAAGAAGCGTTGTTTAGGGTTACATGCAAATATATTACTCATTCCACCTTGTTCTTTTTGGAGTCATAGGTGAATTTGATGTATCATCTCCAGTGCTAAGCCCATGAAACACCATGCTTCACATGACTTGCAGGTTAACAAGGAGCCACTAATGACCTCTTCCTTTGGGTGTGAGCTTCCAGACAGATTTGGCCCACTTGTGATGTTCACATGGACAAGTCTTTATGACTTGCTATGGGTAAGACTGACAATACACTACGTCTGAGTATTTGACCCATGAATTCAATTGTTTCAGTCTGAGCTTTTTTTGTTTTTCTTTTTTTTTTTTTTTAATTTTCTTTTCTTTTTTGTTTTTTTTGTTTTTTGGTTTTTGGTTTTTTTTTGGCTGCCTGCTTCCCTTACATATTGATTCCTGTGGTAAACACTGTCAACGTATTCTAGCTTACATTTTAAACCCTTAGAAGAAACAGGGATCTGTTCTAAGGAATTGCGAGCCTACCAAGTGCTTTTTGATGTTGGTGGCTATGAAAACCTAAGGAGACTTTTTAACAGTTTCAAAGAGATTTCATTACAATGATACTGCTTCTCTCTTAACTCCATGGCCTATTTTTCTATCAAAGAAGGAAATTAAAACATCACGGAATGACTTGCTTTATATAAAGCTGGGCTGATTGCTATCCAGTAATTGATGCTAGACCAGATGGGTGAATGGATTATTTCATTATCTCCTCTACTGCAGTAGTTCTGGTTCTCAAAGTGTAGACCACAAATGCTTAGAGTTCTTATGACTTTTTGGGGGGGGGTGTGGAGAGGTCAATATTAGTTTTATAATAATACTAAAATATTATTTGCTTGCTTTTGCAGAGTGCTGGAATTTGTGCTGACAGTCAATGGCAGTGGTGGGTAAAAGTGCTGGTGTCTTAGCCTGGATCAAGGCAGAGGCATGAAACTATACTACCCATCATTGTATTCTTTACCACTGTGCACTTACAGATAAGAAATGCCATTTTCCTTAAGAATGTCCTAAATAAAGTAGTAGAAGTTATAAAAATTAGTTTTTTAATAGATTTATTTATTTTGAGAGAGAGAGAGCGAGCGAGCGAGCAGGTGAGGGGCAGAAAGAGGGAGAGAGAATCCCAAGCAGGCTCCATGCTGTCAGTACAGAGCCCGATGTAGGCTTCGAACTCACAAACCATGAGATCATGACCTGGGCCAAAGTGAAGAGTCAGGTGCTTAACCAACAGAGCCACCCAGGCACCCCTAAAAATCATTTTTCATTAAAATGCCATTTTAGTTAACATGTTCTTTATTACTTTTTTACTTTAAAATTAATAAAAACTAAAATAAACTAAGAAATTATTTTAAATTTCTTGGCTTTCTTATCTAATTTAATAAATATAGGTAAGTATACCTCACATAAACAAAAGATATTTGGGGGCTTCAATGACTTTTAAGAGTATAAGGCACTCTTTAGGCAAAAATATTTGCGAACTGCTGCTCTCTTAACCTTCCAAACATCACTCTTATCAAGACAAGTTTCCTCTTTTTAATTATAGGTCACATGCAGACTTTTCATATATCTGGATCAATCTCTTCTTCATGACTTCTCAAGAATAATGACTAAGGGCTCTAAAATAAACTTCTAGTATTCCTTAAGCACTCTCTTGTGTGTTCAACTGGTCTGTGTCCTCTCATTCTCTTCTAATGTGGTGTTTTTGAAGGACTGACCTGAATTTTCCAGAATTTTGGTATACTAGGCAGCAGCAGCAGCAGTTGTGGTTTCTGTTTACCCCACACAATTTCCTGTTCTTCTCTGTATTAACATCAACCGCTTCCCATGAAAGAACACCCGCCCGATTCCTTGTCTTTCTGATAAAACTATCAGTCACAGTGGTCCGGCCCTCACACTGACCCTGCAGACTACAAGAGTGAACACATGACCTGGGGTTTGCCCCACCATAGCACTGCATCTCCTGGGAAACAGTGACTGGTCTGAGGAAGAGCTAAGTGAATTGGAAACCTTACCTAAAATTGTCTGAAGTAAAGGTAATCCTTACTTTGATCATGAATTGTAAGGGCGTATGATCTGGGCTACTATCCAGCATCTTTCCCAACCTACGAAAAGAGCCTGCCTATGGAGTAAATCCAAGCAGAGACAAGAAGAAAGAAAGATGAGTTAGAGAGTAAATTCTGTCAGTGTTGAATCCTTACTGCAATCTCTGAGGCCCTGGCCCTGCCTCCTGGCAGCTTTTGCTCCCTTCATTTTTTAAAAAAATTTTTAACCTTTATTTATTTTTGAGAGACACAGAGAGAGCACAAGTGGGGGAGGTGCAGACAGAGAGAGAGAGAGAGAGAGAGAGACAGAATCTGAAGCAGGCTCCAGGCTCTCAGCTGTCAGCACAGAGCCCGATGTGGGGCTCGAACCCACAAACTGTGAGATCATGACCTGAGCCAGAGTCAGATGCTCAATTGACTGAGCCACCCAGGCACCCCCCTCCCTTCATCTTCTAGGTTATGTGAACAAATAAATCCCTTTTCGTGCTAAAGTAACCATTCTAGTCAAAATAATTTGGAATGGTGCTTTTGAGGACGTTACTTAACCTTCTGACTTTAGTTTCCTTTTGGGAATATCTACTCCCTCACTTCACAGATTGAAGGACATTTTTTGAAGTTTATTTATTTATTTTGAGAGAGAGAGAGAGAGAGAGAGTGTGTGTGTGTGTGTGTGTGTGAGCTGGGGTGGGGCAGAGAGAGGGAGAGAGAGAGAATCCCAAGCACGTTTTGCACTGCTAGTGCTGACCCTGATGCCGGGCTTGAACCCATGAACCATGAAATCATGACCTGAGCCAAAACCAAGAGTTGGGCATTTAACCAACTGAGCCACCAGACGTCCCACAGATTGAAGGATTTAATGAGACAGTTAAAACATGTTGAAAACTATAAAGCATTATACAAGTGTTCTGTATAATGTTTTCCCTCTGTACCCCAGTAGCAAGTGACTAGCCTTGCTGCCCCCAAACTATTTTTAGAACACTAAGTATACTCATATCAAATCCTTGGGTCTAAAAATGGCATAAGGGGCCTTGAATTTTCTCTGGAAGTCAAATAAGGCCTACAAACTCTTTTTTACTGCAGTTTTATATTAAGAGGTTTTACCCTGCACTTAAGCCACTTCAAGAATCATGAGGACACCAGGGAAAGAGTGACTGTTCAAGAATCCGAGTGGAGGTGTAAGGGCCAAGGACAGCCCCAGGATGGGATACTTTGATATGAACATTATTTTGAATTAAAAGCAATCTAAATAAGCTTCTGCACAGCAAAGAAACAATCCACAAAATTAAAAGGCAACCTACAGAAGGGGAGAAGATATTTTCAAATGACATATCTGATAAAAGGATAGTATCCAAAATATATAAAGAACTTATCAAACTCAAAACACCCAAAACATATAATCTAGTTAAAAATGGGCAGAAGACATGAATAGACTTTTTTATTCAAAGAAGACACCCAGATGGCCAACAGACACATGAAAAGGTGCTCAATATCACTCATCATCAGGGAAATACAAATCAGAACTACAATGAGATACCACCTCACACCTGCCAGAATGGCTAAAATTAAGAACACAGGAAACAACAGGTTTGGTGAGGATGCAGAGAAAGGGGAACCCTCTTTTCCACAATGTTGGTGAAAATGCAAACTGGTGCAGCCACTGGGGAGAACAGTGTGTAGATTCCTCAAAAAGGTAAAAATAGAACTATCTCACAATCCAGCAATTACACTATTGGTATTTACCCAAAGGATACAAAGATACTGATTCAAAGGGATACATGCACTATCAACAATAGCCAAATTATGGAAAGAACCAAATGTCCATTGACTGATGACTGGATAAAGAAGTTATATATATACATACGAATATTACTCAGCCATAAAAAAGAATGAAATCTTGCCACTTGCAATGTCGTGGATGAAGCTAGAGAGTATAATGCTAAGTGAAATTAGTCAGAGGAAGATAAATATCACATGCTTTCACTCATATGTGGAATTTAAGAAACAAACAAATGAACATGGAGGGGGGTAAAGAGAGTCAAACCAAGAAATAGACTCTGAACTATAGAGAAAAAAACTGATAATTACTCGAGGGAGGTGGTCAGGGAGGCAGGGGTGAGGGAAATGGGTGAAATAGGTAATGGACACCAAGGAGGGCACTTGTGATGAGCACCGGATGTTGTACGGAAAGGATGAATCACTAAATTCTACACCTGAAACTAATATTTCACTATATGTCAACTAGTTGGAATTTAAATAAAAACATGGAGAAAAATATTAAATATTGGAGAAAAAATTAAAAAATAATTTAAAAATTAACAAAAATGAAAGCATTCAAAACCCAGCAGATTCAGGGAAAGATCTTGACTGCCCCACCCCCTCAACTGCCTGCTTATACCAGGAAGAAGGCTATTGACAGGGATTTCTCTTTACCTAAGAAATGTATCTACATAATAAGGCAACCTTAGTTTTCCACACATCTCCTTTCACCCTCCTGCTAATGGTCTTTCTCCCCTTTGTATCCTCAGACCCCTACCGCTCTCCTTGGCTCATATAAGCATCATGTTGCCTCACTGTCTTTGGAATTTCCAGGTCTGTGTGGATTTCCCATATGTACATTATTAAATGTGACTGGTGCCTGGGTGGCCCAGTCGGTTAAGCATCCCACTTTGGCATAGGTCATTCATGATCTCACGGTTCATGGGTTCGAGTCCTGCATCAGGCTGTGTGCTGACAACTCAGAGTCTGAAGCCTGCTTCAGATTCTGTCCCCCTCTCTCTCTCTGCCCTTCCCCAACTGGTACTCTGTCTCTCTCTCTCTTTCAAAACTAAGTAAACATTTAAAATATTTTTAATTTAGGGGGGAGATAGGCATGGAGGAGAGCACTTGTGGGGATGAGCACTGGGTGTTATATGGAAACCAACTTGACAATAAACTATTTGTAAAAAAAAAAAATATTTTTAATTTGATTTTCTCCTGTTACTCTATCTCACATCAATTTGATTCTTAGTCCAATTAGAAGGAACTTGAAAGGTGGAAGAAATTCTTCCTCCCTAACAGAGGTATGAATCAGGTCTCAGAGCACTTCAGTAGGTCCAGACCAAAAAGAGGCAAGAGAGAGGGGTGCCTGGTGACTCAGTGAATTAAGCATCCGACTCTTGATTTTGGCCCAGGTCATGATCTAATGCTTTGTGAGTTCAAGCCCAGTGCAGATTCTCTCTCTGACCCTCCCCTGCTAGCACTTTCCCTCTCTCTCAAAATAAATAAATAAAAATTTTTAAAAAGCAGTGTGGAGGTACAAGAGAAGAATATTAAAACTATTGACTCATTCTTGCTGAAAAGTTTCACTCAGCCAAAAATAAATAAAGACTAGAAAGTCTTCAGAGGACTGTCACATGTTAACCAAAGAGGACTCCCACACAACTAAATGCCAACTAATATGAAGCATAAATGAATGACAACCAAAAAAAAAAAATAGCTCAAATGGTGGGAGGAACACAGTCAGATGAATCATCTATGGCATATGGAATTTCGGCTGTAGGTGGGGGCTAAATGTCATGGGAACATTCCTGGTTCTACACTGTGCCTGGAATCTCAAGGTTAAGAAATATTTTAGCGAAGAAGAACCTGGGTGGCTCAGTTGGTTAAGTATCCGACTTCGGCTCAGGTCTCACGGTTTGTGAGTTGGAGCCCTGTGCTGGGCACTGTGCTGACAGCTTGGAGCCTGGAGCCTGCTTTGGATTCTTTGTCTCCCTCTCTCTCTGCCCCTCTCCCGCTCATGCTCTGCCTCTCACTGTCTCTCAAAAACAAATAACGTTACATTTTTAAAAAAAAAAAAAAAGTGTTTTCTCTCACTGTGGCCCATGATATCCAAGGACTCCATTGGATCTGAACCAAGCTGTTCTCATTTACTAGTGGCTGCTCTATACTGTGCCTTTTTAGAAAAAGACAGAAGGGGGCGCCTGGGTGGCTCAGTAGGTTAAAAGTCCGACTCTTGTTTTCGGCTCAGGGCATGATCTCATGATTCATGAGTTCGAGCCCCGAGTCAGGCTCTTTTTGACAGTGCGGAGCTTGCTTGGAATTGGCTTTCTCCCTGTCTCTCCGTTCCTCTCTCGCTTGTGTTCTCTCTCTCTCAAATAAATAAACATTAAAAAAATCTTAAAGGAAAAGAAAGAAAAAGACACAAGGAACCGTGAGGCCTCCTTGGGGACACTCCTTGGTTCTGTCTTATCAAAAAACTGACTTCCTCTTAAATGACGCTTCTAATATTTCTCACCGTCTCCTTAACTGAATTTGAATATGTGGCTACATACAGCAAGATTTCCCAGGTGAGGCTTCCCACCAGGACATGGATCATTTCAATGCCATTGCCTGACACCCCACCCACCAAGAGGATGAGGGCAGCCAGAGAATGATTTTATTTAAATTGTTCAAATAGCAATCCTCCCCATTTATCTTTTTAAAAATTCAAGGACGCTGACACAGTTGCTTGCAGTTTATATTCCAGGTAAATGTGCGTCATTTTTATTCATTAGATGAGGAACAGGAATGGCTTTTAATTTTGAACAAGGGCTTGATAATTAACATTCTTTCCTTTTCAGCTCTGCCAAGGACCTGCCAGATGGCCTTGTTCCTGAGCAGGGGTGGGGGTGGGGGGTGGAGGGTGGGGAATGTGTTGCTCATCACTCAGCTTTTCTTTTTCATATACCAGTGTAACAAATCTCTTTCCTTTCTGATAGTCCTTAGGCCCTCTTCCCTGGTAACAGTGAGAAATCATGGGGCTTCCTAATTGTGAAATTCATAGGAGAACATCGTAACATACCAGCTATTGAAGCCTGCATTGACGCCACCAACACCACTACCACCGTCACCCAGCCCCAAAAAGGCTACTGGCCTATTTCCACTGTTAAAAATCAATTTCATTGGGGCAGCTGGGTGGCTCAGTCGGTTAAGCGTCCCACCTTGGCTCAGGTCATCATCTGCAGTCTGTGAGTTTGAGCCCTGTGTCGAGCTCTGTGTTGACAGCTCAGAGCCTGGACCCTGCTTCCAATTCTATGTCTTCCTCTCTCTCTGCCCCTCCCCCACTCACAATCTGTCTCTCTCTGTCTCTCTCTCTCTCTGTTTCTCACAAATAAATAAACATTTTTTAAAAGTTAAAAAAACAAATTTCAGCTTTGAGAATTTGAGTTTGCCTGTCTCAGTAATTTGGGTTTGCCTGTCTCAGTAAGATAGTATTCCCTTGATAACCACACGGGAATTGACTTTGCAATGCCTTGAAGTGAATTTCGAACATGAAACCTGTAGCTTTACCAGACCAACGTGGGAAAGAATTAAGTTGGTTCAGGTCACCACAGAGCAGAAAAGCCAGTGGCCTACAGAAGCCAGAGGCATAACAGTCCCTGGTGACCCAAACCACCGCAAGTTGTGGCCCTACAGACCAAACAGATGGGCACAGTGAGAGCAGATCCGGCTGACGTTAGCTCTGCCTTTTCTGAAAAGCCCGTTTGTTGATTTGATGGGGGGGAACAGTCAATTCATGTTCCATGCCATTTCAGGTGCGGCTCTATCGTTACTTTTTCAGGATGAAGTAGATTTAGCCGGTAAGGCAAAACTGCAGGCTAGGAAATGCTGAGGGGAAGGGACGGTTGGTTGGAACAGTCAGCCACTTCTCTGACAAGTATAAATCTCCATGTGACCCTGTTACAAGGCCATTTGGCATGCTTTGCTTCCTGACCCAAGTCAGTTAGGTACATTATAGGCTCCGGGGCACCTCAACTCACCCTTTCCGACTCCAAGTTTTTCTAGTTTCTTGAATGCCTTCCAGTCCTGCTTTTCATATAGGAAATTAACCAAATATTTTAGGAGACGATATTAGGCAACACTAGCAAACATTACAAATATTCCCAGAGACACACACAGTGATCCGCTGAGGCTAGACCTTTGACTTTGACTATTTATGGCTAATTATGACTATGATCTTGATTAGTCTCTTTATCTGGAACTTACCCAAGAGAGTCATGTTTGCATCTCAAGGATGAACGAATGCAGCCTTGAGAGCCATTCTTCATGCCCCTTGACTCACTGCGCAGATTCTTTCAGCCTCTGGGCAAAAGAACACAAGAAGAGCCGACTACCCCGATTATTAGAAGGTAATAGAATCTGACTCATTCCTTCTAAGAATGAATTGTGGGGATATTTATTTATACCCATTTAGGAGTCTTCCAAAATATTAAGCAGAAGCCTACCACCCAGCACGGGTCTAGGTCCAGAATAATAATAACATTGAATGACACAAGAGGCTTGACCTAGTCAAGTGCTTAATGCACATTCCTGTTTATCCTTCATAACAAGTGTGGGAAGGACATACGGATACTGACTCCACCACTCATTCATTGGGAATTGGAACTCTGTTACCAGATCCTGTAGTCTTAACCATTTTACTATCCTGTGCCCCATTTTTATAGGAGGATGAAGAGGATTCTGTGAACCAAAGTAGACTAGATCGATACTACTAAAACGTGTGGGCTGCAGACCAGTGCTGGTCTGTGAATCATTTGTCACTGATCTACAATGAGATAAGCCAGAAATTGAGAGTTAGCCTTTACAAACATATATAGCTACATGACACAGTATTCTGTTATGTCTGCCTCATCTAATTATTTTTTTAAGTGGGGCCTTGTCTTTGGTTTTTACTTAATATTATTTGATAGAATTCACTTCTATTGTATTTTTTTTTTTTTTAAAGCATCAGCCCGAGATGGTTTGGAATCTAAAGAACAGAAACAAAGAAAAACTAGTCTTTCACCGGACTAAATAGTATATGCTCCTGATGACCTTTGTAGAGAGGAAAATAAGAGACAGTGAAATTTGAGCTTCTTTATGAGGCTTGTGGGAGGGTTTTGTCTCTCTTATCAGCCCTCCCCACTTCTCCCTGATACATCTACCCATTGCTCTGTCGGGTTTTAGCAGAACAATCTATAACACCACTTTTCCTCTTCCTAGTTTGAAAGCAACTGAGACCACAGACAGCAGAGTCAGATAGGAGATCAAAACACCACTTATAAAACTAAACTGGAGGACATAGCTGAGATGTGGGACCTCAACTGTCTTTTGAATTCCTTTCCCACCCCTGAATTAGGGAACCTCACCCACCTAGCTCCTGGCTCAAAGGCAACCACAGACCCTATCCCACAAGTTAAGAGCAGATCACAACAAAATCCTTAGACAGAAGACCTGGAAATGGCAGAACAGAGCATTCTCAATTTCTTCTCAAAAACTCAGTCTCATGTAAGTTTTTCTTGGCTTGACTGGGCACAAGGGAGGGTCAAGGAGAGAGATCATGGTTGTCCCCTGAGTGCGTGTTCCCTCAAGGAAATGTAAGGTTAAGAGAAGGGAGGCTCCTCTAATGTGTCATTTCTCTACTCATTTAATTTCTACCCCTGAACATTCTACTAAAATTCACCCGATCCCATTCTATGAGCTAATTTTCCCCACAACTGGATCAGCTCCTGAAAGTCTATGTCCACCAGACAAGTCTGGAGAAAGTGGTAGTAATCCCTTATTGAAGGTCCTTTGCTCAGCATTCTGGTAAATGCACTTCCCTTCTTATCTGCACTCAGTGAAAATATATTATTCATTAAATTATTGTAAGTTGTTGACTGTTCAAGCTCCAAGTTTGTTGACTGTACTGTCTCCATGGAATTGTCTACACCACTATAAATCCTACGAGGGCAGGGGATCATGCATGTCCTTACTCATTTCCTACAGCTCTGTGTAACAAATAGGCATTTAATGACTGCTTTGATCTCAAGGATGATGAGGATGCAGATGGGGGTAAATGCCTCTCTTGGCTATTTGCATTTAAGTCCTTAATCTTGGATGAGAAACCAGCTTTCCCACTTCAACTCTCATTTTCCGGTTATACCTGATCTACAACTTTTCTCCCAGAATATCACTTCTCAGCCAAATAATTTACAACAACATACTCACGTTAGGAAAATTAGATGCCTCTCCTACAGTACGTGACTTGACCTTTTGAAATTACATTCTTCTATGGAGTACTTTTTTACTTTGTGGTGTGGTCAGTCTTGTCTCACTTCCAGTCTTTCCTGCCCTCCTTGTTACTGATTCTCCTTCTAGGTGCCTGAGCAACTCCTGTGGCACGTTCTAGAGCTGCCCTCATGACACCCCTCTCAGGGCTGCCCTCTCTGCCAGCATTCTAGACCTTTCCATCCCACTTTTTTGTTAGTCCTCTTTACAAGATCCTGTTGCATTTGAACATGTGCTTTCTGGAGCTCCTTCTCCAAAGAAATAACACTAATGGTAGGAGTGTTATAAATGAAGGCAGATCACTAGGGGAACGTCTGGGAACAGGGAGGCTTTTAATTACCCATCTGAAGGAGGGCACTTTGGGGATGAGCACTGAGTGTTATGTAGAAACTAATTTGACAATAAACTATTTGTAAAAAAAAAAAAAAAAAAAAATAATTACCCATCTGATCACACCATGTAGATGGCTGCCCACATGTAAGGCCAGGACTATATATTAATGTGTGTATCACCTTGTATAAGTACATAATTACATTTTAAGAGATGAGCTATATACTCACATACGTGAATATGAATGCAAGTTTCATAAGTGCATGTTTGTGCAACTCCTTCATTAGGACATCAATAAAACATCTTCTTGCTCACCTGGTACCTCTAGTTTCTGACAGTAAGGAAAGTGTATCTATGTTGAACTCATAAAATTAATTACTACTTTCATTTAAAAAAAACCTGTTAGATACAAACTTAATTAAGTGATGATCTGAATCTCCGAATCTGGGTGCTATAAAATTGACTAGCCTGGAAAGCACGCACCACCATCTGCCACTTAGCAGCTCGGAAACTTCACCTTCAAGGCTCCCTTGAACTCAAAACCGGTTAGTTTTTGAATGGACCTCTCTCAATGACTCCTCTTAACACAAAATGGCTTCCCTCATCCATGATGAGGTTCCTAGTCCTGAGACCAGCTCAAGAGCTCAAGCTATAGTGCCAGGTGTCCCCAACACATATTTCCAATCATATGGCCTTGTAACATTTGCTATTACTTCCTTTGTAGTGTCTTTATGTCTATACTCATAGGGAATAGGAAAACTGGTAATAAGCATAGGAGAGTACTAGGTATCTCCAGTGGAGGTTAAACATCTTTAGAGTTCTCTTTGAGTTATCTGCTTTTGGTCTTTCATTTTCTTTGAGCTATTTAAAACCTTTGCAAGTCATAAATAACTGGTACCCATGAAAAATAACTCTTGTCTATAGACATGAAAATAAATTCTGTCTGATGGAAGTTCAATTTACTTCCCTTTACCTGCCTCCATGGAAAAAGCCAGTTTCTCATCTTTTTAAAATGTTTATGTATTTACTTTGAGATAGAGAGCATGTGCAAGGGAGGGGCAGAGACAGAGGGAGAGAGAGAATCCAAAGCAGGTTCCACACTGTCAGCACAGAGCCCGATGCGGGGCTCAAACTCAGGAACCATGAGATCGTGACCTGAGCCGAAGTAGGGTGCTTACCTGACTGAGCTACACAAACACCCCATAGCATGATTCCTACCTCGACCATATGAAAGCTTCTTTGCCTACTTTAGCCACACTGTTAGCCTTCTCTAAATTCATACTGTGGTTATATGGGCAATATCATACCAATCATTATTTATCCCCCTCCATGATTTCATGTGTATTCATTTCATCTCCTTAGATAGTTTGAGAGTTTCTTTAGGGCCAGGGCAATGTTCAGTGTCTTCAATTTGCTTTGTATTCCTTATTGCGTCTAGCACTGTTAGGTCACTGATAGGATAGATTCTTTGATTGCAATGGAATATTACTCTGATGTATACATAGTACCTACTTGCAAATGGTATGCACTCCAATGGAGGTAGTGATGAGGTTGAAGATGATTGGTACAATTACCATCAATCAAAAATTTATATGGCAGAAAAGATAATTCAGGAATATTCTGTTTTCAGGAAAAAATACAGAATGAGAATAGTGAATTTTATTTGTTTTTTTAAATGTTTATTTTACTTTTGAGAGAGAGGGAGTGGGACAGAGGATTTGGAGCAGGCTCCACGCTGACAGCAGATAGCCTGGTGTGGGGATGGAAATCACTAGCTGTGAGATCATGACCTGAGCCAAAGTCAGATACTCAATGAACTGAACCACCCAGAAGCCCCAAGAATAGTGAATTTTAGTTGAACCACTACTATGTGCTTGGCATTTACTGCAAACCCTATACATATATTGACCCACTTGAGACTTACTACAACCCTATTAGATAGGTACTATTATTATCCCTCATTTTGCAAATGAGTAAATGAACACAAAAGGAGATTAAGGGCCACCTGGGTGGCTCAGTTGGTTAAGTGTCTGACTTTAGCTCAGGTCATGATCTCGTATTTCGTGGGTTCAAGCCCCGTGTCAGGCTCCGTGCTGCCAGCTCGGAGCCTGGAGCCTGCTTCTGTTCTGTGTCTCCCTCTCTCCCTGTCCTTCCCTCACTTGTGTCCTTCCTCTCTCTCTCTCTCTCTCTCTCTCAAAAACTAAATAAACATTAAAAAAAATTTTAAAGAGAGATATTAAATAACTTGCCCACATTCACCCAGCTTGTGAGTAAAGACTGGCTCCAGAGTCTAGGCTATTCACTACTATGCCAAGAAGGAGAAAAGTGAAATACAAAAGAGCTTTCTGGGGGAATGAGTTTTATTTTTGCGTTATTAGCCTTGATTGCCAGACCAAGGACTTACAACAAGAAAGCAGAAATAAGGAATAAAGGAGGACGTTCATAAAGAAGAAATGACAGTAGTGATCATTGTCAGGACAGCTTGAGAGTATGCGACCTTGGTTGGGCAAGTCATTTAACTTCTTAGTAAGATTATTGTGGGTACAACGTGAGATAATTTATATCAAGTACATAGAGCAGTGCCTGGCACATCGTAAGCCCTCAATAAGCGGTATTGTTATTAGTTTCTAATTAATATTATCTGTTACTATTAGTAACCACAGTAGGTAGAGACAGCTTATCTTATAATTGTCAGGTCTGGGAATTTAGGCTACTTCCAAGTTAACAAATGAGCTTTGTTCAGGCTCATGGATGCTGGCAGAAGACATGAGACTACAGATTCAGGGATAAAGAGCTTTTACTCACACTCACACACACACACAGCTAGCAACGTGAGCATCTGCATGTTTGCATCGGTCCCCTTTGCTCTTGACCCTCACAGGGGTGACATGTGGGAGCCCAGGTAGATGCAGAGCACTTGGCTGGACTGCATCCTTGTTGAGGAACACTGAGCTTTGGGAATTGACAAATTTTATAGTAAGCAGTAAGCATCCCGCTCTTTGTCCAAGAGGAGATGGTGCCTCATCTCTCAGCGTTGTGTGCTCAAAACACAACACTGAGAAATGACCCAGGTAAGAGCACTGAGGCCTTTGCAGTATTGGCCTATCTAGCGAGAGCATGCAGGAGTGCTCAGGGACTATGACAGGTTGCTTCTTCTTCTTCTTCTTCTTTTTTTAAATATAATTTATTGTTCAGTTGGGTAACATACAGTGTTTACAGCGTATTCTTGGTTTTGGAGGTAGATTCCACGATGCATCACTTATATATAACACCCAGTTTTCATCCCAACAAGTGCCCTCCTCCATGTCCATCACCAATTTTCCCCTCTCCCCCGCCCCCCATTAACCCCCACTTTGTTCTCTGTATTTAAGAGTCTCTTATAGTTTGCCTCCCTCCCTCTCTGTTCGTAACTATTTTCCCCCTCCCTTTCCCCATGGTCTGCTGTTAAGTTTCTCAAGTTCCACATATGAGTGAAAATATATGATATCTGTCCTTTTCTGACTTATTTCACTCAGCATAATATCCTCCAGTTCCATCCATGTTGCTGCAAATGGCAGGATTTTGTTCTTTCTTATATGGCAGGTTGCTTCTTGCAATAATCACCACCATCATTTTATTCCTTATCATCATTTTTTGTTGCCAAAAATGCTTTGTTAGTTTATAAAATAATTTCTCCATCAAGGCGTTACTCTTAGTTTGATAACACTTCTAACAATATCTTTTCATTTGTGAAGACTTTCCCAAAGATTCTTGCCCACTGAACTTTGTTGATGAATACATAATTAAATGCTGAAATACTTGAGGCTACTTTTTGTAAAGGTTGAAACACACATTCCCAACCAGCTACAGTGCATCTTTTTGTTCCTTGTCATCATTAATTGCTGTTATGAATCAGGGTGAAGGAAGATAACTTTTGTATTTTTTTCCCTGTTTATATCTGCACGCATTCCATATTATACCTTCTCACTCTAAACCCTGAATTGAGTCTTTTGATGGATTGCATAATGACTCAAATTAAAAGGAGTCTGTTCTTCTCTTAGCACTTCCAATTTCCTTTCCATGACTGCAGACTTAGACTCTACCACTCTTGCTTGCTAGTTTACTTCATGTGAGACATTTACTTTCCTTCCTTCCCCTGCATTAAGGCATTTTGGAAGGCAGCTATGCTCATCACTATACTACCAACACCCGCTTAAGGCATTCTGAAAAAGCACTGATTTTGTGCCTCTAGAACAGGCATGTTATCTTCCATCATAATATCTCAGTCTGGAAACACTGTTTTCTCCACAAGGATCTGAACAAAGCATCACTTCCTAGGCAAGATGTGGCTTTCTCCAAAATGAGCTTTGGAAAGTGATGATCAATGTCTAGTTCATTGAGCTACCTGGAACAGCCATCTGCATTTCAGTAGATATTAAACATGCCTACAATATCCACCAGAAATGCTTTTCTAAATCAGAATTTAAGAAGTGTTAGTAGGGAAAGAGCACACTGATATAGTGCTGTAAAAGTAGCATAAACTAGATGGCTGAAAACAATGGGAATTTATTCTTTCATAATCCAAAGCCGATAGGAGAGGATTCTTCTGGTCTTTTCCAGCTTCGGATAGCCTCAGGGATTCCTTGGCTTGCAGGTTCATAACTGTAATCTCCGCCTACACAGAGGAGTTCTCCTAGTGTGTCTTCCTTTTCTTTTTATAAAGACATCAGTCATATTGAATTCAAGGTCCACTCTATTTCAGTATTACCTCGGATTAACCAATTACATCTGCAATGATCTTATTTCTATATAAGGCCACATTCTGTGCTCCTGGTAGTTAGGATTTCAGCCTGTCTTTTTGAGGCAAACAAGACAAACCATAACATTGACTCATCTAATTCCTTTATTTTATAGATAATAAAACTGAGGCATAAGAAAGCTGTGAGGTACCCGTGGCCACTACTCTTCAAATTCCATGTCTTTCTGGATTGGGGACCCTTCTTAAATCTTTTCCTTTAAGAACTTCAGGATCAAGGTGTACCTGGCTGGCTCAGTTGCTAGAGCATGTGACTCTTGATCTTGGGGTTGTGAGTTCAAGCCCCATGTTGGACCTAGAGCTTATGTAAGAAAAAAACAACTGTGAGGACACACCTTGCTTAACTCCTTGGACTTCAAGCCCATTCTCTGCATTGAGCTTTAATATCTGATTCCTCACCTTCTGGAATCCCATTCTCTTGAATGGCCCTTGCCCTGATGCCACCCATGTACCAAAGTGTAGGCCATGGGAAGCAGCCTTCATATTTCTGAATACTCTGGGGTGAAGCCACAATAAGCATTGGAGAGCATGTGTGATTTTGCTTCAGAAAAATGAGTCAAAATGAACCTCTTGGAGAACATGTAAGCCAGTAGAAAATTAATATAGGTAGTATTCACGTGTGGGAGAGTTTACTATTAGATATCTTCTTGGAATGGTAGGCAAATCATAACCATATATTTAAGATGATATAAGACAAAACTAACGCATCTGACAAAGGTCTGTTTATTAGCAAATGAAACCTTTATATCATTCTCATCTTAAAGTATTTTCCTGGCTGTAGGGATTTGTTCATGTTCCTCTGGGACTGTAACAGGCACAAGTGATTCAGAGTTTCTGTCACTGGATTAATGGCTCAGAAGTCAAATCATATATCGGCTCCTCCTCAGTGGCTCAGTTGGTTAAGTGTCTGACTTCAGCTCAGGTCATGATCTCACTGTTTGTGAGTTTGAGCCCCATGTTGGGCTCTGTGCTGACAGCTTGGTGCCTGGAGCTGCTTCAGATTCTGTGTCTCCCTCTCTCTCTACCCCTCCCTGCTTGCACTCTGTCTCACTTTCTCTCAAAAATAAATAAATATTAAAAAAAATTAAAAAATAAATTAAAAAAAGAAGTCAAACCCTATAGACAGGCAAACTTTCCCTCAATTTGCTTGGGATTCTTTTCTTTCCTTAATGTGAAAGGTACTTCCTGTACTAATTTATGGATATTTATCTTCTCATTTTAATTCAACAGTGAAATACCTATAAAAGGCTTAGTTCATACCTATGTCTGAATAGACTTAATGGTATCATTTTATATTGTTGAAATGTGTTTAGCACCATAAAACTTGTTGCATTTATATTCTGAAAATATGAAGGACATAAAGAGAGGAGGAAAGACCTAGGGTTGATAATTAACTGAGTTGTAACAATTTAGAGAAAAACAATCACAGCACTTTCAAGATCCCAGGGAACATTAAAAACAAAACAAAACACGTGGACCTCCACAGCATTTGTTTTTGCTTCTAGAAGTAATCAAGTTTCAAAACTGGTCATTTCCAAATGGGGCAAATGGGAAGGTTACTTGGGTCGTTCCTGCCTGTTGGAGTAGAATTCGTAGAGTTAGTCCTCTGGATCTACCATAACTCCCATCCATCATTTTGGGTTAAAAAGAAAAATAGAATGTAGTTTTCCTTTAATATGCAGTTTGAGTGGTGCCTAGGTGGCTCAGTCAGATATGCATCTGACTCTTCATTTCGGCTCAGGTCATGATCTCAGGGTCGTGGATAAAGCCCTGCTTCTGGCTACAGGCTGTTAGTACTTGGGGTTCTCTCTGCTCCTCCCCTGCTCATGCTCACTCACTCTCTCAAAATAAATAACTTAAAAAATAAAATAAAATAAATCCAGTTTAAGCCTGTTATAAGCAGAGGCCAGCAACGTGGAAAAGCAGATACATTGCTCGGGGTGCCTCAGTGGCTCAGTCAGTTAAGCATCTGACTCTTGGTTTTGGCTCGGGTCATGATCACAGTCTGTGGGTTCGAGTTCCGAGTCAGGCTCTGCACTGACAGTAGGGACATCGCTTAAGATTCTCTCTCTCGCCCACTGTCTGCGCCTCTCTCAAGATCTCTTTCTCTCAAAATAAGTAAATAAACGTTAAAAAAAATCAATGGTTTTTTAAAACAGCAGATACATTACTAATGGTGGTTGCCAGGGGCTGAAGGGAGGCAGGAAAAAGGGATTTGCTATTATTTAATGACTCTACGGTTGCAGTTTTGCAAGATGAAAAAGTTGTGGAGATCCATTGTATAACGATGTTAATATACCTACCACTATTAAACCGTACACTTAAAAATAGTTAAGATGGTAAATTTTGTCACGAGTTCTTTTACCACAGTTAAAAATACAAATAATTAATTTAACAAATACATAGGGTAATGTGATTGAATAGGGAGCCCCATAGTCTCAGACACCAGAAGCCCCTCCCTAATGGCCTACTTTCTTACTTAACAACCCACCTACCTCCCAACTACAGTGCCTCTTTCAAGTAAAAATATTTTCTAGATAAGATCACCATGTAAAGTGCATACAGATTTGCAGGGGGGAGAGGGATGGTCAGATAACTATTAACATGAATTAGCTTATGAAAAATACATAGATGAGAAATTAGCACAGAACACTAGATAATATTTGTGAGAGAAGAGGGATCTAGAAAACTTGGAAACATGACATAACCAAAGAGCACAGACACAGGTAGGATGAGTGAAGTGGGAGTCCCTGAAATAGGAGACAAGGTCATCAGCATGAATACTGAAAGAGCACAGGAGCACACTCACCATGCAATTTACTTACTGCACAACCAAAGCCAGGTTGGTCTTGTATCAGGACTAAGAATATGGATGTTGACAATATCAAGGACCAGGACAAAGATCTTGGACTGGAAAACATAAGCCAATTCTAGGTGTTCAAAAAAGCTAGACACACAAACAGGCCATATCTAGTGAAATCCCAGCAGTAGATGGTTATGGCAAAGTTAAAAGTCTAAAACCAAGTCAAGATACCATAGGTCTGAAGAGCCAGATGTGGTGGCCAAAATGAGATACTCAGAGAAGAGTTAAGGTTTAGGAAAGTATACAATTAGACTAGACAGCAGTTCTGGAACACCACTGTCCAGAATGGACTTGGAACTCAGGCAAACATATGCTACAATGGATAGAAATCAAATTAAAATTTGGGTGTCAAATGCTAGAACAGAGGCAAGAAGTCCTGGCAACAGATAAAAGGGATGAATGAGGCCTTGATGCTGATCTAGTTTGTCTGAGATGTGGAAATTAATATCATTCCTGTTAAGGCAAGAACCATGCAACAAGGCCCTATAGGTGAGAGTTGCTGTTTGGGTCTCCATTCTTTTTGGCAGTAAGATTCTAGCCCTCTGGTGCAGAAGGAACTTGGAAAGGAAGCTGATTCTAAAAGCATAGGCTTTTAATGATTTACCTTTCGCTGATTCTTAGACCAAGCTGTTGTTCACTGGGTGCTCTTAGTAAACAAGTACCCCTCCATTTTTGCTGTCTTTCCCCCATTCATTCAGCATTTCCCACCAGTGTCTGGATATTCCAAGACAAGAGCCTGCAGTGTTGTGGGATGGAGCCCTGCATCAGGCTGTGTGCAGATGGTGCAGAGCCTGCTTGGGATTCTCATGCTCCCTCTTTCTCTGCCCCTCTACTGCTCAGCACATGCACTCTTTCTCTCTCAGAAATAAATAAATAAACATTTAAAAAATGTGCAAGAGTAATTTAACGATTATTACTTCCAAGTAGTATTTATTTAAATTTAAATGTTATTTATTTATTTTCAAATGTTTATTTATCTTTGAGAGAGAGAGAGTGCATGTGAGTGTGGGAGGGTCAGGGTGTGAGGGAGTCAGAGGATCCAAAGCAGGCTCTGTGCTGACAGCTTGAGTTTCTGGGCTCGAACCCACAAGCTGTGAGATCATGACCTGAGTCTAAGCCCGAGGCTTAACTCACCTAGCCACTCAGGCGCCCCTTCATTTTGTATTGAGCTTTAAAGATAGTAGGAGGCAGGGGGTGCCTGGGTGGCTCAGTCGGTTAAGCATCTGACTTCTGCTCAGGTCGTGATCTGATGGTTTATGAGTTCAAGCCCCAAGTCGGGCTGCTTCGGATTCTGTGTCTCTTTCTCTCTCTGCCCCTCCCCAACTTGTACTCTGTCTCTCTTTCTCAAAAATAAATACACATTAAAGAAATTAAAAAAAAAATAGTAGCAGGTAAGTGAGATGACCTGCCTGACTGGGTCATTTAGACTCCAACTGCAAACACAGCCCCATGTATGATATGAAAAGCCTGAGAGCACAGCCAGGCTTTCCTGACATCCTGGAGGGTACCATGAACCATAGGCAGGGCAGTGTGTATAGCTACAAAGGCAACATTCCGGTAAGTTCAAAAGAGTATGAGCCCTCAAGTCTGGAATCAGACTAAAGGCAAAACAAAACAAGATAAATACAAATAAACAATAACAACAAACTAAAAAGGAAAGGATAGTTGAGTAAACTGAATCAAACATGAAAAGAAACCCTCAAGACAAAGTGAATGCAGAGGCCTCCCAAATGCAGCACAGGTTTAAGTGGGTTGGTATATAAGTTTTACATAATGTGGCTCAAGTAAAAGGAAATATCTGACTTCCTTATACTCAGATTCTGATAATTAAACTCTTGCCTTGTTTCTTTAAAGTTTTTAAAAAATATTTGTTTGTTTGTTTGAAAGAATGAGCACAGTTTGGGGAGGGGCAGAAGGAAGGGGGAGGGAGAGAGAGAATCTTAAGCAGGCTCCACACTCAGTGGGACTCAATCCCACAACCCTGGGATCATGACCTAAGCCAAACTCAAGAGCTGGTCACTCATGCGACTGAGACACCCAAGTGCCCCATCACCCTGTTTCTTTTAACTTGGTCTTCATCTTGTTCCCTTATTTGTGCATACCTGATTTAGTCATCTCAGAATCCGGACATCTCTAGATCTGTGATCCTGTCATCTCTGTCTCTGTGTTATCTCTGGTTGAACTTCAGTCTCTTCTGTTTCCTGATACTCATATTCATTCCAGTGTTTTGGTTATAGCCAAATGCTGCTATCAGTGAGCTCTTCTAGGCTACCTGGAGACACACCTACAGTCCCTCCTAGTGAGATCCCTCTGATGCCAATGATCTGTTTACCTAGTGCCTGTTGTTAGACTTCGCCAGTGTGCTTTTGCACTGGTCCGGATGTCCCCCTGTTGCACGATAAATGCTTATTGAATTTAACTTCCTGGAAACTTCCCAGATGACCTGCCCTGCTCCAGTGGGTCTGGCCCTCCCTCATAAAGTTCTGAGTTGCCAAGTTTCTGGATTTGACAAAGACAGTCTTGCATTTGAGCTTGTTGACCTGTACAAAATACCAGATATAGGACTATCCCTTTATTTTCCAGTTAAATAAATTGTATCATTATGTTACAGCAGAACTTGTATACATACCATAAGTGAAATCTAATACAAGGTAAAAATTGTGATGGGTGCACGTTATACACTATGGTCTTTCAAAATTAGGGCCTTGGAGTCTTATTCACTGTATTCAATATTTTTGCAGATAACATTTGGCAACCCTATCTAGGTTATTCTTCTTCCAACCACAACTTATGAGAGAATGTAGAGGGGAAATATTACTCAGCTTGCACGTAGAAAATAAGTTTAATGATAGGAACTCTATTAACATCAGCAAAGATGTATTGAGCACCTGCTTTTAATGACTTGAGCACACCTCTAAAGTAACTACAATGATGGGTGATATCTCTACTTCCTAAAGGGAGGAAAAAAGACTCAGCTATAGCTTCATTAGATGGCTTTCTTTAGGACATAGATAGATGATGATGATGATGATGGATAGATAATAGATAGATAAATAGATAATAGGTAGATAGATGATAGATAGTTAGATACATAGATAGATATCAAAATAAGCACAGACTGGGGTACTGGCCTGGCTCAGTCAGTGAAGCATGTGACTCTTGCTCTTGGGGTTGTGAGTTCAAGCCCTGTGTTAGGTGTAGAGATTACTCAAAAATAATATCTTTTAAAAAAAAAATAGGCAGAGGGGCACCTGGATGGCTCAGTTGGTTAAGTGTCCTATTCTTGGTTTCAGCTCAGGTCATGATCTCACAGTTTGTGAGTTTGAGCCCCCCCATCAGGCTCTGCACTGGCAGCGTGGAGCCTGCTTGGGATTCTCTCTCTCTCCCTCTCTCTCTGTCCCTCCCCTGCTTACTTGCTGTCTCTCTCTCTCTCTCAAAATAAATAAGTAAACTTTTAAAAAAAGGAGCCAACATTAAAAAAAAATAAGCACAGACATGGTTACCAAAATAAAATAGGAGACTTCTTCTTGGAAGGTGGAATAGATGTCCTTCTCCCAATTTCTCCTGCTCAACACAAGTAAACACCCTAGATATTATATAGCAAACAAACATCAAAAGACAATGAAAAGTCCGGAGAAGAAAACAGAACAGCTAGGGTCTTCAGGTCCCAAGGGATGGCACAGTGGTGATATTCCTGGGTTTTCCTTTTGCCTCATATATATTTCAGCCTTGGGGCTGAAGGAGTTGACAACTCAGAAACAGCAACCAAAAACAGACACAGAAACATAGATGTCCAAGCAGTGAAGTCTGCTCTCTTTAGCCAAAAGACCAGGCAAGGAGCAGCCTAGAAAGTCAGGAAATTTATAGAAAATACCACTCTATTCCAGACAAATACCACAGGAAAAAACTGTGACCATCGTCCCCAGTCATACCAGCAAAGGTTGACTAGTAGATCTGGACTTGCCTCCTCACAAGACTGTAACGAGGTACCTCAACATTGCAAACTAGGTGGTGTCAGAGAAGGCCAAATAGGAAGTCCAGACTTTCATCATAGCTGGCCAGTGATGGTCCCTCCTCCAATCTTCATTATGTCTGTGGAGACTAGTGTGGGGAGCCAGAGCTTCCACCCTCATGTGGCAATAACAAGGCACTCCCACCTCAGGTGTCAACATAAGCCAATTGGAGAACGTGGACATCTACTTCCACCTGAAAGTAATGAAGGAGCCATACCACTTGCTCTACAACACAGGTGTCAGAGAAAGCCTGCAAAACAGAAAGTTTAAAGAAAGTGTATGGGCATGTGGCTGGCTCAGTCGGTGGAGTGTGCCGCTCTTGATCTCAGGGTCAGGAGTTTGAGCACCATGTTGGGTGTAGAGAGTGCATAAATAAATAAACTTAAAAAATCTTTAAAGAAGTGTAGTGTCTCATAAAATAATATGAAAATGTCCAGATTTTGACTGAAAGTCACTCTTTATATCAAGTACCAGGATGGGGCACCTGGGTTGCTCAGTCAGTTGAGTGTCCATTGCTTGATCTCAGGGTCATGAGTTCAATCCCTGCATTGAGCTTTGCACTGGGCATGAAGCCTACTTAAAACAAAAACAACAACAACCAGGATGATCTCAAACTGAATGAGAAAAGACAATCAATAATTGCAACACTGAGATTACAAAGTTGTTAGGGGGCGCCTGGGTGGCTCAGTCGGTTAAGTGTCTGACTTCATCTCAGGTCATGATCAAGCCCCATGAGATTGTGAGTTCAAGCCCCGTGTAGGGCTCTGTGCTGACAGTTCAGAGCCTGGAGCCTGTTTCTGATTCTGTGTCTCCACCTCTCTCTGCCCATCCTGCACTCGCACTCTCTCTCTCTCTCAAAATAAAAATAACCATTAAAAATTGTTTTTAAAGATGTTAGATTTCTAAAGCACCTATGATATACAGCTTCAGCAAGCAATTACAAACACATATGAAACAAATGAAGAAAGAGCAAATCTGAGAAAAAATGAGACATAAATAATTTAATAAACAAAAAGAAATTTTAGAACTTAACATACAATAATCAAGATTAAGAGGTGCCTGGGTGGCTCAGTCGGTTGAGTGTCTCACTCTTGATTTCATCTCAGGTCATTATCTCACCGTTCATGAGATTGAGCCCCATGTCAGGCTTCACACTGACAGCACAGAGCCTGCTTGGAATTCTCCCTCTTCCTCTCCCTCTGCTCCTGTTCTGCTTGTGCGAATTCTCTCTCTCTCTCTCTCCCAAAAATAAATAAACTTAAAAAAAAAAAAACCCTCAGTGGATGGTTTCAACAGCAGAATGGCAAGGACAGAGAAAAGAATCCATGGACAGAAATTATCCAATCTGGACAACAGAGAGAAAATAGACTGAGAAGAAAAAGAACAGACACTTAAAGATCCATGTACCTGTAACATTCCTGTCATTAAAGCCATAGAAAGTAAAAAGAAAGTGGGAAAAACTAAAAAAGTACTCCAAAAAAGCTGAAAATGTCCCAAATTTGGCCAAAGACATAAACCTGCAGATCAGATTCAAGAGTCAGATTCAAACTCCAAACAAAACAAAAAACATTTAAAAATTTAAAAAGGGGGGGGGGCGGCGCCTGGGTGGCTCAGTTGGTTAAGTGCCTGGCTTCGACTTAGGTCATGATCTCACGGTTTGTGGGTTTGAGCCCCGTGTTAGGGCTCTGTGCTGACAGCTAGCTCAGAGCCTGCAGTTTGTTTAGATTCTGTGTCTCCCTCTCTCTCTGACCCTCTCCTGCTCACGCTCTTTCTCTCTCTCTCTCTCTCTCTCTTAGAAATAAGTAAGACATTAAAAAAATTAAAGAAAAAAAAAAGCAAACTCCAAACAAAACAAACTGAAATGAAATCCACACAAAGGCACATCATTGTTAAATTGACGAAAAACAAAAAGAAAGGGACCATCTTTTTTCTTTTTTAGTTAAATCTTCTACTTTATGCATCATGTTTTAAGAAAGGAAACATCTTGAAAGCAGCTAAAGAAAAACAAAACCTTGCCTTTGGGGAAAAAACAATTTGAATAACAGCTGATTTCTAATCAGAAACCAAGGGGGCCAGTAGGAAATAGCACAATGTTTTACATGTTTTGAAGAAAAGAATTGTCAACCCAGAATCCTACGTCCAGCCAAAAAATCTTTGAAGAATGGAGGAGAATCAAGACATTTTCTCATGTGGAAAACCTAAGAGAATTTGTTGCTAGCAGATCTGCCCTGAAGAACGGCTGACAGGCAGGGTGGGGGCGGAGGGGTCCTGACTGGATTAGTTGGAAGACCATGCAACTCTTGATCTTGGGATTGTAAGTTCGAGCCCCGTGTAGAGATTACTTAAAAAATAAATCATTTATTTTGAGAGAGAGAGAGAAGGTGGGGGAGGGGCAGAGGGAGAAAGAGAGAAAAATCTCAAGCAGGCTCCATGCCCAGAGCAGAGCCCCACGTGGGGCTTGGTCTCACAACCAAGAGATCATGACCTGAGCCAAAATCAATAGTTGGACTCTTAACCAACTGAGCCACCCAGGTGCACCAAAAATAAAATCTTAAAAAAAAAAGAATAATGGATGTTCTCTAAATAGAAATGTAATGATAAGAGAAGGAATTTTGGAATATCAGAAAGGAAGAACACAGTTGGCACAAATAATATGGTTAAATACAATAAACTTTATTTCTCCTCTTGAGTTTTCTGAATTATACTTAATACTTAAATTATTACATTGTCTGTTGTAATTCTAAATGTATATAGAGGAAGACTTTAAGACAATTATATTATAAATGGGGAATGATAAAGAGACATAAAAGGAGTAAAGTTTCTATACTACCCTCAGACTGGTAAAATAATAACCCTAGTAGACCATGATAAGTTATGTATATGTAATATAAGACCTAGGCCAGCTGCTAAAATGTATATACAAAGATATACACCACAAAACACTAAAGACAATCAACATGGAATTCTAATAAATGTCCAAGTAACCCACAAGAAGACAGGAAAAGAAAATAAAAAGATGACAAAGAGAAAAAAACAGAAAAACAAACAAAATAAAATGGCCCTAATAATTAATGGCCCTTAAATAATATTTAAGCCCTAATGCATCAACAATTAAATGTAGAGTCTGAATACACAAATTAAGACATAAATTGGCAGAGTGAGAGAAAAATATGGCAGTGTGTCATCTAAAAGAAACACACCTCAAATAGTATAATATGGGTAGGTTCAAAGTAAAAGGATGGAAAAATTACAGCATGCAAACATTAATCAATAGAAAGTAAGGATTACTATATTAATATCAGATGAAGTATACTTTATTTATTTATTTAAAGATTTTATTTTATTTTCTAACTTTATTTATTTTGAGAGAGAGAGAAAGAGCATGAGTTGAGGAGGGAGAGAGAATCCCAAGCAGGCTCCACACTGACAGTGCAGAGCCCAACACAGGGCTCAAACTCACAAGCCATGAGATCATGACCTGAGCCAAAGTCGGGCACTTAACCAACGGAGTCACCCAGGTGCTACTTAAAGATTTCACTTGTAAGTAATCTCTATACCCAATGTGGGGCTCCAACTTACAACCCCAAGACCAAGAGTTGCATGTTCTACTGACTGAACCAGCCAGGTGTGCCAAGTAATGTAGACTTTGGAGCAATGAAAATGATCAGAGATATAGAGGGACAGTATGTAATGATAATAGAGTCAGACACCAAGAAGAATAACAATTGTAAATGTTCATGCACTAAATATAGCTCCAAAATATGTGAGGCAAAAATTGAAATAACTTAAAGGAGAAATAAACAAAGGCATAATTATAGTCGGAGACTTCAACACCCCTATCTCAACAACTAATAGAACAACTAGACAGAAAATCAGCAAGCACATAGAAGAATTCAACACCATTAACCATCAGGATCTAGTTGACATTTATAGAACACTGCACACAACAACAGCAGATACACATTCGTTTTCAAGCACCCACAGAACACGTAACAAGATACACTATATCCTGAGGCATAAAATAAGCATCAACAAATCTAAAACTACAGTGCATGAAATATAGGTAATAATATTGTAATAACTTTGTATGGTGACAGATGGTAACAACATTTGTCGTGGTAAGCATTTTATAGTATATAAAAGTGTCAAATCACTATGTGGTACACCCAAAACTAATACGATGCTGTATGTCAATTATACTTTTAAAAAAATGAAATCATACATAAAATGTTCTCTAATCACAGTGAAACAAAATAGAAATCAATAATAGGAAAATTTTCAAGCACTTGGAAACAAAACACACCTCTAAACAATTTATTGGTCAAAGAGGAAGTCTCAAAGAAAATTTTAAAATACATAAAGGTGAATGAAAATGAAAATACAATAAATCAAAATCTATAGAACATAAGCTAAGCAGCCTTGAGACCGTTATTTATAGCACCAAATGCTTACATTTGAAAAGGAGCAAAGTTTCAAATCAATAATCTGAGCTCCCGACTTAAGAATCCAGAAAAATAAATGGGGCTGGGTGGCTCAGTAGTTTAAGCATCCAACTTTGGCACAGGTCACGATCTCACAGTTCATGAGTTTGAGCCCTGAGTTGGGCTCTGTGCTGGCACCTCAGAGCCTGGAGCCTACTTGGTTTCTGTGTTTCCTTTTCTTGTTCTGCCCCTCCCCCTCTCATGCTCTGTCTCTGTCTTGCTCTCTCTCAAGATTAAATAAACATTAAAAATTAAAAAAAAAAAGAATCTAAAAAAGTGAAAGCAAAATAAACACTAAGCAATCAAAAAGAAGGAAATGATAAAGGTAAGAGCAAAAATCAGTGAGATTAAAAACAGAAAAACAATCAAGAAAATCAATGAAACCTGGTTCTTTGAAAAGATCGATGAAATTGACAAGCTTCTAGGAAAACTGACAAAGCAAAAAGAGAAAATACAAAAATAACCAATATCAGGAATGAAACAGAGTATCACCACAGACCTTGCAGACATCAAGGAATAATAAGGGAATACTACAAACAATTCTACACGCATAAATTTGGCAACTTAGATGAAATGACCAATCTTTCAATAAATATATACTCCTACATATTAGAAATGAAGAAATACAAACTGCTAATATGTAGATGGCATGAATGACTATACAGAAAACCCTAAGGAATCTACAGAAAACTAGAAGTGATAAATGAGTTCATCAAGGTCACAGCAAACAAGATAAACATCCAACATTCAGTTGCATTTCTATATACTATCAATGAGCACATGGACACCAAAATTAAAAGTACAGTACCATTTATAATTGCTCACAAAGAAAAGAAAATTTAAGGGTGAATCTAACAAAATACATACAGGACACGTGTGCCAAAAACTATATACAATGCTGATAAAAAAAATTTTTTTTAAATCTAAATAAATGAAGAGACATACTGTATTCCTAGATTGGAAGACTCAAAATTGTAATGATACCACTTCTCCTCAAACTGATATAGAGGTTTAATGAAATGATTATCAAAGCCCAAGAGAGATTGGTTTTTAGATATAGACAAGATTAATCGAAAAATTAATCTAAAATCTATATGGAAAAACAAGAATAGGTAAAACAATTTTGAAAGCCAAGAATAAAATGGGAGGAATCAGTTAATTAAAATTTTAAGACTTCTTGTTGTATTAGTTCCCTACTGCTACTGGAACGAATTACCATACTTTAGTGGTTTTAAACAACACAAATGTATTATTATTATTAAAAGATTTTATTTTTATTTTTATTTTTAAAAAAGTATTAAGCTTTATTTTATTTTTATGTTTTAACCTAATTTTAAGTAATTAATTTTTTTCTAATAGTTTATTGTCAAATTAGTTTCCACATGACACTCAGTGCTCATCCCCACAAGTGCCCTCCTCCATGCCCGTCCCCCCTCCCCCCCACATCCATCAGTCCTCAGTTTTTGTCATCATTCAAGAGTCTCTCATGGTTTGCCTCTCTCCCTTTCCCCCACCATTTCCCCCCTTCTTCTCCCCCTTTTTACTCCGTCAAGTTCCTCCTAATCCTCCTATACGTGCAAACATATGGTATTTGTCCTTCTCTGCCTGACTTATTTCGCTCAGCATAACACCCTCAAGGTCCAGCCATGTTGCTACACATGGCCAGATTTCATTCTTTCTCATTGCCATGTAGTATTCCATCATATAGATAA
>NW_024080708.1:861665-1025617 GCF_003009895.1 Hyaena hyaena | reverse complement strand
AAGGGGGATGGGCATGGAGGAGGGCACTCGTGAGGATGAGCACTGGGTGTTGTGTGTAAACTAATTTGACAATAAACTATTTGTAAAAAATAAATAAATAAATAAAAATTAAAATAAAATA
The DNA here is from genome assembly GCF_003009895.1 of Hyaena hyaena. Lineage (NCBI taxonomy): Eukaryota > Metazoa > Chordata > Mammalia > Carnivora > Hyaenidae > Hyaena > Hyaena hyaena. The sequence goes on along the minus strand of NW_024080708.1, from coordinate 1,025,496 downwards.
AAATAATCCAAAGGAAAAAAAAAGTCAGATGCTCAACCAACAGAGCCACCCAGGCACTCCAAAATATTTTATTTTTAAGTAATTACTATACCCATAGTGAGGCTTAAATTTGTAATCCCGAGATCAAGAGTTGCAGGCTTCCCCGACTGAGCCAACCAGGTGCCCCATGAATTTGTTGTTTTATAGTTCTCAAGATCAGAAGTCATAAATCAATTCATATTCATGGGGCTAAATTCAAGGTGTCAGCAAGGCAGTGTTCCTTTAGGGAGCTCTAGGAAAGAATCCACTGTCCTGCCTTTTTCAGCTTCCAGAGGCTTTCATTGGCTTGTGGCTTCTTCCTCCCAAAGGAATTTACTCTCATCTCTCACCTGGATAACGCAGGATAATCTCTCCATCTCAATATGCTTATATTTGTAATGTTTTTAATATTTATTTATTTTACACACACACACACACAGAATAAGTGGGGGAGAGACAGAGAGAGGGAGACACAGAATCTGAAGCAGGCTCCAGGCTCTGAGCTGTTAGCACAGAGCCCCATGTGGGGCTCGAACTCATGAACTGTAAGACCACAACCTGAGCTGAAGTTGGATGCTTACCTGACTGAGCCACCCAGGAACCCCTCAATCCTTAATTTAATCACACCTGAAAAGTCCTCTTATCATGCAAGATAACATAGTACAGGTTTGGATGTGGACATCCGTGAAGGGCCATTATTCAGCCTACCAGCATATAGTAATAAAGAAAATATGACATTTGCAGAGGGATAGACACATAGATCAATGGGACAGAACAGAGGAACCAAAAATATGCCCAATTGATTTTTGACAAAGGTGCAAAAGCAATTCAGTGGAGGGAAGATGGTCTTTACAATAAATGGTGCTAGAGTGGCGCTGGGTGGCTCAGTCAGTTAAGCATCCCACTCTTAATTTCTGCTTAGGTCATGATCTCACAGTTTGTGAGATTGAACCCCATGCTGGGCTCTGCACTGACAACATGGAGGCTGCTTAGGATTCTGTCTCCTTCTCTCTCTCTCTCTGTCCCTCCCCTGCTTATTCTTTCTCTCTCTCAAAATAAATAAATAAGCTTTTGGGGCACCTAGGTGGCTCAGTCAGTTAAGGGTCCAACTTTGGATCACGTCATGATCTCACACTTTGTGAGTTCAAGCCCCACATCGGGCTCTGTGCTGACAGCTTGGAACCTGGAGCCTGCTTCGGGTCCTGTCTCTCTCTCTCTGCTCCTCCTCCATTCATGTCCTCTCTCTGTCTCTCAAAAATAAATAAGTGTTAAAAACAATTTAAAATAAACAAACAAATTCAACTTTAAAAAATGATGCTGGAGCAACTGGACATCCAAAAACAGAAAAAGAAAAATGAACCTTCACCTAAGTCTCACACCTTATACAAAGGTTAACTCAAAAAGGATTGCAAAGAAAATGCAAGGAAAAAAAGGATCACAGACTTATATTTAGAATATTAACTTAGGAAAAGAGTAGGAAAAAAATCTTTGCAATCAAGGGCTAGACAAAGAGTTCTTGGACTTGACACCAAAAGCATGATCCATAGAGAGAAAACTTGTTAAATTGGGCATCATCAAAACAAAACTTTTGCTCTGCAAAAGGCCCCATGAAGAGAGGATGAAAAAGCAGTTATCGGTAGGAGAAGATTTACACAAAGCACATATCTGACAAAGATCTAGTATCTAGGATATATAAAGAACTCTCAACACTAAACAGTAGGAAACAAATGATCCCATTCAAAAATGGGCAAAAGTCATGAACAGACATGTCACCAAAGAGGATATATGAATGATAGATCAGCATATGAAAAGATGTTTAACATCATTAGCCATTAAAGAAATACAAATTAAAATCAGAATGTGATACCACTACACACCTATCAGAATAGTTAAAATAAAAAAAAATAATGACAACATCAAATGCTGGTGAGGAAGTAGAAACACTGGATCACTCATACATTGCTGGTGAGAATGTCAAGTGCTAAAACTTGAAAAACAGTTCACTCTCAGATCACTCTGGGAAACAGTTTGGCACTTTTTTAATAAAACTCAATATGTAACTACCACGTGACCCAGTGATTACACTCCTGGGCATTTATTCCAGATAAACAAAGACTTATGTTCATACAAAAATGTGTAGATGAATGCTTAGGGCAGCTTATAATAAATAAGCCAGAACTGGAAACAACACAGTTGCCCTTCAACAGGAGAATTGTTTGTGGTACATGCACATCATGGAACTCTACTTGGAAATAACAAGGAAAAAACTATCAACACATACAAAAACCCAGGTGAGTCTCTAGAGACTTACACTGAATGACAAGAACTAATCCCAAAGGTTATATACTGTTTGATTTCACTTCTATAACATTCTTTTTTTTTTTAAATTTTTAATGTTTATTTATTTTTGAGAGAGAGAGCACGCAAATAGGGGAGGGGCAGAGAGAGAGGGAGACGCAGAATCCCAAGCAGGCTCCAGGCTCTGAGCTGTCAGCACAGAGTCAGAAGCAGGGTTTGAACCCATGAACTGCGAGATCATGACCCAAGCTGAAGTTGGACGCTTAACCAACTGAGCCACCCAGGTGCCCCTCTATAGCATTCTTGAAATGTAAAAGCTTTAGAACAGGAGAATAGATTAGTGGTTGCCAGAAGTTTAAGAGTAGATTAGATGCAAGAAGGAAATGAGTATAGCTATAAAATGGCTACATGAAGGTAATAGAAATGTTCTGATGTTTACTGTGTCAATGTTAATATCTTTGTTGTGATAGTGTGCTATAGTTTTGCAAGATGTTACCATTGGGGGGACTGGGGTAAAGGCTGCAAGAGATCTTTCTGTATTATTTCTTACAATTGCATGTAAATTTAAACTCAGTGAGTCACCTGGATGGCTCAGTTGGTGGAGTGTCTGACTCTTGATTTCAGCTCAGGTCATGATTCTAGGGTCATGTGATCAAGTCTCATGTTTGGCTCCATGCTAGTGTGGAGCCTGCTTAAGATTCTCTCTCTCTCTCTCTCTCTCTCTCTCTTCCCCCTTACCCCCCCTCCCTTGCTCGTGTACTCTCTCTCTCTCTAAAATAAAAAAATAATAAATAAAAATTAAAAAATAAGTGATAAGAGATTAGATTAGGTAAGCAATTAGAAACCATGGGTAAAATAGGAATCGCTGAGTCTGTATGCATATAAACAAACAAATCAAAAAATAAAATGGTACTCAAAGATGTAAAATGAAAAGTGGAAATCTTTTTCCCTTCCTCATCCTCCAGTCACCGTTCTCAGGGGCAGCCCCTCTCAATACTTTTAACTGGGCTCTTCTAATATTTACCTACACATTTCTGTGTGTAATTCGCAAGCTTATACTGCCATTTCTTTACCAGGTATTTGCATTATCTAGTGTTTCCATTTTTAAAAAATAATTTATTTATTTAAGTAATCACTACCCCCAATATGGGGCTGAAACTCACAACCCTGAGATCAAGAGTTGCGTGCTCTTCAGGGTACCTGGGTGGCTCAGTCAGTTAAGCATCTGACTCTTGGTTTCGGTTCATTCATGATCTGACAGTTTCGTAAGATCAAGCCCCGTGTCAGGCTCTGTGCTGGCAGGGCAGAACCTGCTTGGGATTCTCTCTCTCTCTCTCTCACTGCCCCTCCCCTGATCACACTCTCTCTCTTTCAAAATAAACAAATAAAGGGGCGCCTGGGTGGCTCAGTTGGTTAAGCATCCGACTTTGGCTCAGGTCATGATCTCACAGTTTGTGGGTTCGAGCCCCGTGTCAGGCTCTGTGTTGACAGCTAGCTCAGAGCCTGGAGCCTGTTTCAGATTCTGTCTCTCTCCTCTCTCTCTGACCCTCCCCTTCTCGTGTTGTCTCTCTCTGACTCTCAAAAATAAATAAAAAACATTAAAAAAATTTAAAAAGCCAAAATAAACAAATAAACATTAAAAGAGAGAGAGAGAGAGAGAGAGAGAGAGACGTGTGCTCTTCTGACTAAGCCAGCCAGGTGCTTCTATTATTTCCTATTTTGATACATGAGCGTATCTCCCACCCACCCAACTCATTTTCATTAAATCAGTGATCACTATTTCTATTATGATGATGACATAAAGATCTTTCACTGTTGAAACAAATAGATTTTATGATTATGTCTCCCTCCTCGACCCTTTCATTTTTCTAAGAGTTCTAGAGTTTTTAATGTTTACATTTCTTTAGGCTCTATATACCTACCAAAATGCTCCATTGGGTCAGTCCAATGTCTACCAAAATGTTTTTCCTGATCTCTTAGGTGTATCAGATAATGTAACAATTCCATTTCATGTATTACAAACTTCCTTCTTAGAGCTGCCTCTCTCTTCATTTGCCTGCTTTAAAGTGCCCTGATTGATCCCGAGTCCTGCTGCACAGTTTGTTCTGTGACTTCCTTTCAATCCCTCACAGTGTTGATGCCATTGTTTACTGGGCCCCCGTCTTCTTGTTTTAGTACCTCATTTTGCTGGAAAAAAATTTCTCTAGTAGCCTCAAATCAGAGAGTGAATGGGAGGCAAAATTTTTATGTTCTTTCATATCCTTGCATACTTAGACTTGAATCTAACCTCACTGGGTATAGAATTATAGGATGAAAATAATTTTCCTCTCAAGGATTTGAAAGGACTGCTGCAGTGTCTCTAGGCTTCAAGTATTGATGGAAGAGTTCAAGGCTGCCCTGTTCCCTGTTCGTTGTATGAAAAAAATGTGTAATAGATACATAGGCCTAAACTGTACAATTTTAAGAGCACAAAGAGATAAACATAAACAAGTTTGTGCAGGGGAGCCCGGGTGGCTCAGTCAGTTGAGCATCCAACTTTGGCTCGGGTCACGATCTCATGGTTGGTGGGTTTGAGCCCCGTGTCAGGCTCTGTGCTGACAGCTCAGAGCCTGGAGCCTGCTTCAGATTCTGTGTCTCCCTCTCTCTCTGCTCCTCCCCCACTCATGCTGTGTTTCTCCGTGTCTCAATAATAAATAAACATTAAAGAAAACAAGTTTGTGCAAATAAATATGAAGACAGATGAATGGTTTCTTTTATAGAGAAGCATAAATTATCAGAATAAACCCAAGAGTAAATAGTGACATTGAAATAAACCAATAACCACCAAATAATTTGAATTACAATTAAAAGGTTCTAGACCAAATATGTCACAGCCTCCAGTTATTTTAGGTGTGGATTTTATCATAACTGTTTAAGATGGAAAGGTTGTTGGGGTATCTGTGTGGATCAGTCAAACACCCAAGCTCAGGTCATGATCTTGAGGTTTGTGAGTTCAAGCTCCGCATCAGCCTCTGTGCTGACAGCTCAGAGCCTGGAGCCTGCTTTGGATTCTGTGTCTCCCTCTCTCTTCGCCCCTCCACCACTCTTGCTCTGTCTCTCTCTCTCAAAAACTAAATAAACATAAAATTTTTTTTAAAAATCCCAAATGGAATTTTGCCAACTCTGTTTCAGCAGAGTTAGTAACAAAAAAAATCATGAGCAAGTACGGTTCGTTCCAAGAATGAAAGGATGTTTTAACATTAAAGAAGTCTAGCAGCTTACTCACCACATGAACATACAGGGGAGAAATATATAATCATTTCAGTATATACAGAAAAATATTTTTAAAAATTCAATGGCTATTCATGATTTTTTTTTAAAAAAACACCTTTTTTTTTTGGCAAGCTAGAAATGAACTTTCATTTTACTTGATACAGGATATCAATGCAAAACCTAATGAAAATAATCATACTTAATGGTGAAACTTTAGAAGTCTTCTCATTGAAATAAAAAACAAGGGGCGCCTGACAGGTTCTGTGGTGAAGCATACAACCCTTGATCTTGGGGTTGTAAGTGCAAGCCTCATGTTGGGTATAAAGATTACTTAAAAATAAAATCTTTAAAAAAATAAAGAATAAGACAAGGATGCCCCCTAAGATTGCTTCTATTCTGCATGGTGCTGAAAGTTTTGATGACTAAAATTAAGGCAAGGAAGGGCACCTGGCTGGCTCAGTCAGTGAAACATGTCTCTTAATCTCAGGGTTCTAAGTTCAAGCCAGCCCTTAGGTGTAGCAATGACTTAAGAATAAAATCTTTTAGGGGTGCCTGGGTGGCTCAGTCAGTTGAGTGTCCGACTTCAGCTCACATTGTGATCTTACAGTTTGTGTGTTTGAGCCCCTTGTCAGTGCAGAGCTCACTTCAGATCCTCTGTCCCCCTCTCTCTGCTGCTCCCCCACTTGTGCTTGCTCTCTCTCAAAAAAAAAAAAATAAAACATTAAAATATATTTAAAAATTAAAAAGTTTTAAAAGACAAAGAAATAAAATACATGAATTAGAAGGGTTGATATCCTCTTATTAGGAGATAATATAATTGGCCACATAGACTATCTAAGACACCTAGAGACAAACAAAAGAGAGGTTGGATGTAAACTCAACATACCAAATTAGAAATGAAACAATAATAAATTAGAAATTATAAGAAGAAAAGATACATAGGATCTTTATGGAGAAAATGACAAAACAAGCAAAGTAAATAAAGGAACACCTAAATAAATGGAAAAATATACCTGTGTCTATGGAAGAAAAGCTTTAGTATTATAAAGATGTCAGTTTCCCCCAAAATGAGTTAACAAATTCAATGCAGTTATAATAATAATCTCAATGTGGGATAATAAAAGAGGCAGAAATAGTCATAACTTGCACAATAAGGAAGGCTTTCTTCTTAAACCAAACACAAAAAGCCCAAAACAAAAAGAAATTTCTGATACATTTTAATTAATTATACTTTAAAACTAGTATACAACAAAATGCATTGGAATACAAAAAGACAATTCTCAAACTGGAAGGAGATAACTGCAATGCATATGCTGAGAAAGGGTTAGTAGCCAGAATATATAATAAGTATAAAAAATTAAGTAAATAAGAAAGAAAAACAACTCCAAGTGGGGGGTGGAGGAAAGACACAAAAACAGGTGATTCACTGAACTGGAAAGCTATGTAGACAATAAGCATATGAAAAAATGCTCATCTTCATTAGTCACCAAGGAAATATAAATTAAAGCAACAAGATACCCTTTAATACCCATTGGATGGGCTGAAAATTAAAAAAAATAAAACCCATAATGCTAAGTGTCAGTAGAGATATGGGGAAACAGAGCTTCATATTTTGCTGATGGCAGTGAAACTTTGTAAACTCACTTTGAAGCATAGTTTAGTGATCCCTAGTAAAGTTGAAGATTTACATCAACCAAGAGCTTGCAATTCTACTTACTCATCTTTCATGCTGTGTGGGAGAGGTGGTCTCAAAGTGATATACCACGAAACTGGGTTAGATATAAGTATCTCGTCTATTCCGGGGCTTCTCAAGCTTCCATGTGAACACAAAGCACCCATGGGTCTTGTTAAAATGCGAGTTCTGTGCTGATGCATAGGGGCACATGTACCCCAATGTTCATAGCAGCACTCTCATCAATAGCCAAAACATGGGAAGAACCTAAGTGTCCATCAACTGATGAATGGATCAAGAAGATGTAGTATATTTATACAATGGAATACTACACGGCAATGAGAAGGAATGAAATCTGGCCATTTGTAGCAACATGGATGGAACTGGAGCATGGTGTCATGGTGAGCGAAATAAGTCAGGCAGAGAAGGACAAATACCATATGTTTGCACATATAGGTGGATTAGGAGGAAGTTAACGGAGCACGAAGTGGGAGAAGAAGGGGAAAAATAGTTGGGGAGAGGGAGGAAGACAAACCATGAGAGACTCTTGAATGCTAAGAACAAACTGAGGGCTGAGGGGGGTGGGGGAAACGGGAAGGGGGGTGATGGGCATGGAGGAGGGCACGTGTTGGGATGAGCACTGGGTGTTCTATGTAAACCAACTTAGCAATACGCTATTTAAGGGAAAAAAAATGCGAGTTCTGATTCAGCAGGGCTGAGATGGGGCCTGGGATTCTGCATTTCTAAGAAGCTCCTGATGGAAGCCCAAGCTGCTGATCAGAAACTTTTATTTTGAGTAACAGAGATAAAGCCTAGGTTGCCTGAAAAGGCCAGGCAGGTATCATGGTTGTGAAGCTGATTTGGTGGGGTCTATAGTGAATTACAGAGCGCATACCCTAAATAAAGTGGGCAGCTGCTTCTGGAGCTCAGGCTACATGATACAGGTTCAGAGGTTCTAATTTCTCAAGAAAGTCTGGAAATCAGGTTTTACATGAGATCTTACAATTTTAAAATGTTAACCACTCTTTACAGGGTAATGGAAAACACTGTGAGCTATACGCAGTGCATCTTTGGGCAAAATATGACCTGCTGGCCTTCACTGTGCAATCTCTGATCTAGAGTTAAGGTGGTACCAACAGGAAAGCTGATATCAACCTGTTAGGAGGTTGCCCGGGCTTAGGATGGGGAGGGGACGAGTGGGAGATTTGCTTCTCATCATGACATCTTCTGTACTGTTTGGTCTGTTATCACATGGTCATAGCTTTTTTATTTTTTTACCTAAAAACAGGATTAAATTTCTAGTTGTTCCATATTTGCTTTGCCCATTTTAACTACAATTAAGTTCAAGCTTAATCAGGAATATATCATTTAATTATGGTGTTGCTCTTAGAGGAATCCATCAACCTACTTTCTAATGATCCTTCTATGATGTGATTTCTAGGAATACGACATGGTGAGAAGTAAAGATGACCTGACGTGTAGGCATAAAATTAATTTAATTGCATCAACAGCCTTCTCAAGGGTCTTATAATCAGCCAGTATTTCAGGAAACAAAGAATCTAGGATCGCAAGTCTGGACGGTCACAGAGACTAGGTTGTGTTGTTCAACATACTACCGGTACTTGGACCTAGTATTTCTTTCACTATATTGTTCTATGTTCCTGACTTCTCCTTTAAGATCATATAAGGTGTAGAATACCAGGTCCAGGTCTTAACCTTTTTTTAATGTTTGTTTATTTTTGAGAGTGTAGAGGGGCAGAGAGAGAAGGGGACAGAGGATCTGAAGCAGGCTTTGTGCCGGCAGCAGAGAGGTCAGAGGTTGGGCTCGAACTCACTAACTATGAGATCATGACCTGAGCCGAAGTCAGATGCTTAACCAACTGAGCCACACAGGCACCCTAAGGTCTTGAAATATTTTTGATTAACAATCACAATGATAATAGTGAAATAATAACAAATACGGTGCCTAACACTGTTTGTACACTTCCACTACACCAGGCATTATGCCCATTACTTGATGTTTATCATCTCATTTGGCCTAGGAAAACCAATTGATAGTTCCCTATAAATGACAAGTTACTAACAAAGGGAAGATAGCAATGTTACAGTGGAGAAACCTGACGGACATCACCTTAATCAAGTGATCAAAAGTAACAATATTGGAAAAATCTGACATCACATGCCTGCTGAGATAATGCACTGGGGACACAACATAATTTCAACAGTATCTTTACCCAAAATGCATAATCATAATATAATCAGGATAAAACAACAGACAAACATTTTGGAAATAAATGACCAGCACTTTTCAAATATGTCCATGTCATAAAACCCAAGACTATGAACTATTACAGATTAGAGCTTAACAAAGAATGACTACTAAATTCAATGTATAATCTTGTTTTGGGTTCTTAACTGGGAAAAATAGCTACCAAGTACAATATTCATAAAAATGACAAATTTGAATGTGTACTATAGAGTATAGTATTGTACCACTTTTAAATTTCTTGATTTAGATAAACGTACTGCAATTATATAAGACAATGTCCTTGTTCTTAGAAAATATATCGAAGTATTTAGGGATAAAAGGGCACAATATCTCCAGTCTTGCTCCCAAATGGTTCAGGAAAAAAATTCACACACACACACACACCCATACAGAAAGATAAAATAAATAAAGTAGATTGTGTAAACTATAAAGAATTGTAAGTTTGAATTAATAGCAAAACAAAATTTACAAAAAATGAGATAGATAACTATAATTACCCTATACTACAGATGAAGAAATTGAAGATCAAAAAGCTAAATCATTTATACAATTACTAAGAGCTAGAATCTGGATTAAACCCAGAGTTGTTGATTCCAAAGTCCGTGTTCTTAACTATTGAAGTATGATGGGGGTGTCTGGGTGGCTCAGTTGGTTAGGCGTCCAACTGCGGCTCAGGTCATGATCTTGTGGTTCATGAGTTCAATCCCCACATTGGGCTCTGTGCTGACAGTTCAAAATCTGGAGCCTTCTTCAGATTCTGTGTCTCCCTCTCTCTCTGCCCCTCCCCTGCTTACACTCCATCTATCTCTTTCTCTCAAAAATAAAAATAAACATAAAAAAACTATAGGGTATATTGTCCCAAATTAGCAATTTTGTTCTGTTTCGGGAATAGATCGTATATGTTTAAATCAGTGCTTTCTTTAAAGCAGTCATCTTGGAGAACTATCTGCTCATTCAGCTGATGCTCTTGCTGCCTTGAGTCCTCTCTTTGGAAATGCTATCTAAGATCAGTTTGCTAGTCATGTACTTTAGACTTCACCTTGATTTTTCACCTATATTCCCCATATCTCAATGTTACTCTCCAAATGACCACTTTGAAGGGAGTACATGAAGTATGTTATATGCTTTTGAAGTTGTCACATGACTTTATAGATATCTTTATTTGATCTTTTCCAGCCCTTTTAATACATCAGGAACAATAGTTGCTTTATGTTTTTTTTTTAATTAAAAATAATTTTTTTTTACATTTATTTATTTTTGAGAGACAGAGAGAGACAGAGTGTGAGCAGGGGAGGGGCAAAGAGAGAAGGATACACAAAATCTGAAGAAGGCTTCAGGCTCTGAGCCATCAGCACACGGCCTGACACAGGGCTCAAACCCACGAACAGGTGGCTCCAAGAACAATCGTTGCTTTAAAAGCTGATGTGGGGGCGCCTGGGTGGCTCAGTCGGTTAAACGTCCGACTTTGGCTCAGGTCATGTTTTCACGATTCATGAGTTCCAGCCACACATCGGGCTCTGTGCTGACAGTTCATCAGAGCCTGGAACCTGCTTCAGATTCTGTGTCTCCCTGTATCTCTGTCCCTTCCCTGCTCGCACCCTGTCTCTCTTCCTCTCAAAAATAAATAAATATTAGAAAACAATTTTTATTAAAGCTGATGTGGTTTGCAAATATTTTCTCCCATTCTGTAGGCTGCCTTTTAGTTTTGTTGCTTGTTTCCTTTGTTGTTCAGAAGCTTTATATCTTTGTTTTTTTAATGTTTATTTTTGAGAAAAAGAGAGAGAGAGAGATTTGATTTGAGTAGACATTTCTCCTAAGATGTGGAAATGGCCTATAAATACACGAAAAGAGGCTTAACATCACTAGTCATCAGGGAAATGTAAATCAAAACCACAGTGAGATACCACTTTACACCCACAATGAAGGTATTAATCAGAAAGATAGTAACAACTATGAGGAAAGCTATGGAGAAAGTGGAATCCTTGCGCACCACTGGTGGGAATGGAAAATGATGGAGCCCTTGTAAAAAACAGTCTGGCAGTTAATCAAATGGTTAAGCATGAAGTCACTACATAATCCAGCGATTCCACTACCAAGTATATACCCAAGAGAACTGGAAACATAAGCCCACCCCCAAGCCTGCACATGAATGTTTATAGCATCATTATTCATTACAGCCAAGAGGCAAAAGAACCCAAATATCTGTCAACTGATGAATGGATACACAAAATCTGATATGTCCATATCATGGAGTATTAATTGGCCACAAAAGAGAATGGAGTGCTGATGGATGCTACAACATGGATGAACCTTAGAAACAGTATATGCTATGTGAAGGAAGCCAGATATAAAAAGCCACACATTATATGATTGCATGTGATTATATGATTCCACTTAGGAATCCAGGATAGGCAATCCTATCCTTGTTCAGGATAGGCAAGTCTATAAAAACAGGGAAGAGATTAGTGGTTGCCAGAGGTGGAGAGGAGTGGGCATGATAGGGAATGATTGCTAGGAGACACGGGATTTCTCTTGGGGGTGACGAAAATGTTCTGTTGTTAGGTAGCGGTGCAAATGCACAACTCTGTCAGTATAGTAATAACAACCTGAAAGGGTGGATTTTATGGTATGTGGATTATATATCAATAGAGTGATTTTTAAGTAGGCTCCATGCTGAGCATGGGGCCTGAACATGGGGCCTGAACTCAAGACTCTGAGATCAAGACCTGAGCTGAGGTCAAGAGTCAGACACCCAACTGATTGAGCCACCCAAGTGTCCCTCAACAAAGCCCATTTTTTTCCAGAAAAGGAAGGTGCAAGTGGGTGAGTCTCAGAGAGAAGGGGACAGAGAGAGAGAGAGAGAGAGAGAGAGAGAGAAGCGGTTCTTACCTGAAGTGGGGCTCTTGCTCACCCAAAGCAGGGCTTGAACTCATAAACCATGCAGGATTATGACCTGAGCCTAAGTCAGATGTTTAACCAAATGAGCCACCCAGGTGCCCCAATAAAGCTATGCTTTTAAAAAAAGACAACGTCTAAGCTCCTACTCAGAAATTGCTTTAGGCTTTTTTCACTTCCCCAGGCCTTACTACTCACCTCCCCTATCCTCGCAGCCATCTCCGATTATATAATTGCGTTCTCACTTTCCAGCTTCCCTGTTGAATTTGAAGAGACCCAGGATTTGGACATTCCACCCACAAGTGTTTCATCAATGGACACATAACCCATGTCAGGCCAATTAGTACCAACAAGACCCAATTTAGGGATTCCCAGGGCTCTAGCAGGGAGGGGATGCCACTTTTGGATTAGGCATTGTGAGACAGAAGGTACCAGGGGTTTCAGTAAGGGTCTGGAAATGGAAGCCAACCCTGAGGAAGTATCTATCTCTAATGGCTCCCGATAAAACTGACACTCAGCAATAAGCCATGCATGTAGTTGGCTCTACCTCTAACATTTAAGCTTCTAGTGAATTACAAACAGCCTGTTGTGCATAAACCCATGTGGATCTTTTTCTTTATTTATTTTTGGTCACTTGCAATGAAAGGATCCTAAATGATATGGATCCTTTTCTGACACTCCCAACCCTATCAGGATGTGATTTCAAAATTTTCACCCTCACAGGACCCTACTTGGTCTACCTATGAAAGGAAGGACACAGGACATTTCCAATACCACGGCACATGTAAATGTGGACTCCCATGAAACACACAAGTGAAACAGGCATCCAACAGTTGTTTCTTTTTATCTGAAAAGCTGGAAAGAAAGTGGTACCATGCAGGAGGATGGTACGGAAATCAGGAGTTAACTCTTTTCCTATCCAAAAGCCAGAGAGATTTATTGCCAACAAAGGGGGCAAAGAGCGTGAAGGTCTCAAAAACCTGGAGAAAGAATAAATAATTAGGTTGGCTTCAGATAAACTAGTGGAATCCCCACACAAGGAACTGCATTCCCTCTCTATGAGAGCCAACCAGGAGAGTACCTGTACCTATGAGGATCAAGGCTTGGAAACATACAGAACTCAAATTAGGGTAGTCACCCCAGAAAACCCAGAATGAAATGTGACTATAGCTAAGTAACCCGCAGCCCAAGTATATACTGTGCTGCACCCAGCCTCCTGTTGGGCACATAGCAGTGTCCTTAAATGTGTGTTGAATAAATTAATGGATCTGTAGGAACACAAGCGTCCACACACAAGGAGGACATCTAAGAAATCTCAAATAGGCAGTCGTCATCCACGTGAAGTCCAGGGGATGGGGTATCTTACAAAGAGAGACATATAATTAGGAACATACATATAGATACGGTTAGAGACAATAGGGATAGAGACAGACATCCACCACTGGACTACAGACCTACTCACAGTGCGGGAACCCGACCTTGGACTCTCCTGCATTGAACAAGGTAAATTTCACCTACTGTGGCCTCTTGGCAGCCAGCCAGCTGGCTTTCATCTAGTGATAACCTCTGCATTTGTTATGAGCTAAGCTAGCCTTAGTACCGCAGCTACGTTAACCTATGTACCAAGTGGTGAAAAAGCTAACCATTGCATCAGGGAAGATGTTTAAAAGGCAGAAACCGTGCTAGCTAGTCAGTGCATGCGATTTCCTGCTGTGATTCCTCTTCCTACAATCTTACATTGGGAGCCCTTGAAGGACGATTAGGTGAGAATATTGCCCAGGCGAAAAGAGTTCTAGGCCCTTTGTGGCCTCCAAGAGAAGGTCCCGAGGGGCCTCTCCCACCTCCACTGGGCACACCACGTTCACGGAGACACTACTGCATCTCCTGTTCTAGATAAAAACACGTTCCAGATAAAAACAAACAAAAACAAGTTTTCCATTTGTAAACCTACTCAGTCAATGCCAGGCCTTGCTTTGCTGTTTTGTGTGGTTACACTTTCTTATCAAAGGAAAACACAGGGGCTCCATTGAGCTCTGTGTGTCAGTCATAACTACAGAAAGGGAGTTTGATCCCTCCTTCATTTGTTGTTTTTTTTTTGTTTTTTTTTTGTTTTTGGATAAAAAGGCCCACAAAAAAAGTTTGCTTGGAGAGAAAGGATATTATGTAAATAATTAGCCCATTCCAAGATTAGATAACACATATATATAGTGCAGTAGAGAGCCGAAGAAAAGGATGAGAATTTGCAGCAGAACGGGACAGTTTATGAATCTGAGAAACGGGAATTGTCTCTGGTGTCCTGCTTATCGAGAATGCATGAAGAATAGGTTGGAATGAGGCCCCAGCCCAGATCTGGATTTTCAACGTACGAAGAATCAGAAACCAGTAAAGAAGGCCTAAATGCTAACGCCATGCTGAGCTGAACAGAATCTCTTCATCCATTTATGAAGAAGAGGCTGTGTTATGAAGTTGTGTAGACGCCCGGGTTCACTGACATGTGCACTAATTCTTCTACATGGGACCAAGAGAGAGCTTATGAAAAACCTCTGATGAAATGTTTCTAGGATAATCAGGTAAGAGTCTGTTCAGACAGGCCCCCCCTGGGGGAACCTGGGCAGGCTGACTTGGTTGATGTTTTTTTTTTCCTCTCTGATTTATAGGCTCAGCCAGTGCTTTCTCACCCAAGGTTTGGTCTCCCTAACCTAAGGTTTGATGTCTGAGGCATCAAAAGGTAACAATGCTCAAGTCTATATCTGACCATTAACCCATGTCTCTATACCCCTAAGGTGCAAATGGGAATGTTCATGCAAATATCTTCATGTCGTTGTTTGTCCAGTGTTGTCCTCTGCTTTCAAAGAAGACAGTACTGATGCCGAAGGCTGATGAAGGCTGAAAATCGTGTCATCCAACAGTATTTTGAGGGCATCCAGAATTGCCATTAGATATACTGCACGAGGAGCCATAGATCTGGCCCTGCATCAATGAGCCAGCCGCCAATGAGAACAGCTGTCTGACACCTTCACCTAGTCCACGGCCTCCTCAACCTGCTGGGTTCCTAAATTGTTTCAGGTATCCCTCGTGTCTAATGTTGATTTCAGCCCTCAGACATGTGCTTGATACCCTCTTTCAAGAAGAGGCTTGTTGCGAGACACCTGGGTGTCTCAGCCCGTTAAGCATCTGACTCTTGATTTCAGCTCAGATCATGATCTCACAGTTCATGAGTTTGAGCCCTGCATTGGGGTTTTCTCTCTCTCCTCTGTCCTTCCCCTGCACTCGACCCTCTCTCTCTCTCTTTCTATCTCAAAAATAAACATTAACCAAAAGAAGAAGGGGCTTTTTGCTAGCCTTGAGTAAACTCACTTTTGCCTCTTGGGTTACTTCTGCTCTCTCTGCTCCAGGGAAAAACTTCACTTGATCCAGAAACAGAAACACAGAAAAATCAGAGGAGGAAGAAACATGGAAGACATTCTAACTCACATGGAGCTTCCGATGACCCAGGCACGCGACACAGACCGAGCTATAGCAGCAGCACATGGAAGAGCCCTGCCTGTGGTTCAGACTCTGCTTAGAGATGCCGTGCCCACCGCAAGTAGTGGGGTACATGTGGGGCAGAAAAGCATGGGGCCAGGAGAGAACAATGAGGTGGAAAAAATGTCTGCTCTTAGTTTGGGTCCAAGTTCAGAGGCTGATGCCCCATGCCCAGATGAAGTTCCAGTCCATGCTGCATTCCACGGGCCTAGTAGCCAAGGCAACACAGGGAAGAAAAACAGCCGGAAAAGGAGGAATAGAAAGGAAAATAAGGTTGTTTATCTCCCCTGGCCTCTGACGCTACAGACCCGGGCGTCTTCTGCAGCCCCCGTTCTGGGCCAGACTTGTGTCACAGGGGCTCTGCCAGTTGCTGATAGTGGAGTCAGCGCCATGTATGAAAACAGGGAGGAAGGGGAGAGTGATGACAAAGAGAAAGCATCCATTGTCACTCAGCCTGAAAAGTCAGTTGCTGGCACCCCGTTGCCAGGAGAATGTCCAGTTCAGGCCTCTCTTGAGGGGGCAGCCAATGAGGAGATAGCAAGAGAGCAGGAAGGCAACCCTAAAGGAAGAAATAAAAAGAACAGAAAGGTCATGGCCAGTCCTTGGCCTCTGACAGTACAGGCTTGGGTATCTTTCAGAGGCCCAGAGGTGCAGACGGCTACAGCAAGGGCTTCATCATTTACTGGGGATGGAGTCAATGTGGGGCCTAAAAGCAAGGGTCAGAAGGGTGAGGCAAATAAACCGTCAGCTGGTATTTTGTACCAGAGTACACAGGACAGTGCCCCATACTCAGCTGAGGGTCTGGGGCAGGCCTTGTGGGAGGGGGCCTTGCCCCCTGCTAGCTCAGAATATGGGGAGAAGAGAACCACATATAAAAGAAGGAATAGAAAGGAGAAAAGCATCTCGACCAGTCCTTGGCCTCTGACGGTACAAGCCTGGGCATCATTTGAAACAGCACACCAGGGGCAGACTTGCCCCCAGGGTAGGTTTTCTGCTGCAAGTATGGGGGTGGATGTGGGGCCAACGACCTGGCCCCAAATGGAGTATAGTGAGGAGGAAGCACAGGCCATTCTTCCTAGGCCTGAGAGGGTCCAGGCTGGTGCCCCCTTCTCAGCAACAGCCCCAGGACAGGCTTTACTTCAGGGGCATCCTTTGCAAGACGTACATTCCAAGGTGAGTCAAATCCAATGGAGACCCCAGGGGATAGAGGGAGAGCCAGTTCAGAGCAATCCAGAGCAAATTCTGGAACCCTGTCAGGAGTGGAGAGGAACCGAGAGACACTTGGGGGAACGGGACTTCTGGGAATGCACGGTGATGAATTTTGCTAGTCAGGTTGACCGTTGCTATTATGGGGAGCTCTGCTCACAACAGAGGATGGAGGCTGTGACCGTGACCAAAGCCCACACCCACATCAGCACTTCAGTGATGGGACCAGAGACGGACAGGGCTGAATCTCAGGCAGTCTGGATGGGGAAATGGGGAGGTTTCTGAGGTGCAGAGGAGAAAAAGAAAGAGACCTAAAGAGTATTTTGGGTTCTAGAAGTGCCACCGTCTATATCTGTTGGGAGGGAGGTGTTTAAATGCTACTCTGAATAGGGGGCGCCTGGGTGGCTCAGTCTGTTAAGCATCCAATTCTTGATTTCAGTTCAAGTCCTGATCTCTCAGTTCATGGGAAGGCCCCGAGTAGGGCTTTGCTTGGCATTCCCTCTCTCTCTGCCCCTCCTTTGCTAGCTTGCACTCCCCCTCTCTCTCATAAATGAATGAGTGAATAAATAAATAAATAAATATTTAAATGCTACTTTGAGGAAAGGAAGGCTCACTACCCACTTGGCAAATTTCCCTGTTACATGGTAACATTGCAAGTATTCTCTGCATGGGCGATTTCTCTCTGAAATTAAGTTTTGGGTTTATGGAGAATTGATGCATACACGTAATAATGAAGAAAAGCAAAGATGTTTTTTTCTGGATCTTCTTTCCCCTAACATTTTTAGCGTTGTTGGGAAAGGTGTGTTATGTATGGCTGATAAGCAGTATTAGAGTTTTAGAGTGTAAACCAGTGACAGAATGTGCATTGGATCCTGAGCATACCTCTCTGGACTGGGAAGTGTTATTTTATATTGCATATTAGACTGTAAATCGGCGTGATGATTGCATTTAGCTCTAAGACTGGCCAGTTTACAGTTGTTAACAGCACAGGCTCTAGAGCCACAGTGCCTGAGATCAAAGCCCAGCTTTGCCACTCACTACCTATGTTCCTCTGCGTAAGTTACTCTTCTCTTCTGGGCCCCAGTCTATCACCTGGGGGTAATAATAACACCTGCCTCATATATTGTGTGATTAAATGAGTTAATCCATGTGACGCACCTAGACTAGTACGTGGCATGTAATAAGCCCTCAGACACTATCACCTATCATTGCTTTAACTTTTAGCACTAAATGTTATGGAAGGGTCTGGCACTGTGGTACTATGCACGTTGAAAGTTCTACAAATGGCAGTGCATATGTGAGGCAGAAGATGATGCCTCCATTTACAATTATGGTAACAAAGATTGTTCAAACTAAGGGGAAAGATGCTACGTAAGGGGGAAAAGCAGGCAATAAAATGGTAGCTATTGTTCTGAGGTGCAGTATCGCAACCATGTCAGGACAATGCAGCACAATGAAGGCTGGGGGAGAATATGCTCCTGTGTCAATATCCCCTACTGCTGGATGGTGGGATCCTGCACAGCTGATGTGTTCCTGCTTCCTAATTCTCTTGTGTAACGTCCAAATGTCTGCACCACCGTGGCATCAGCAAATAACCAACATTCGTTAAGGAGGGCAACAAGGACGAGGAGACTTCTCATCGGTGGACTTGTTGGAAGGCGTCATCCAATGGGGGAGGCGCTCAGGGGACGGGACCCTCCCCAGGGAGGACCCCCCCAGCCTGCAGCTGCCGAAAGAGAGGTCCAGGCACCTTTGGCTGGCGCTGAACAGGAAACACACAGCTCTGCCCACCGAGAAGGAAGGGAGGGACTTCCCTTGCCTGATTTTGCCCTGACTATGCTGTTGCTCTCACGTGCCATGTGTGTTGAAATCTTCCCTGGAAGCTCGGCTGGACAATGTGGCCGGACATATGCTGAGATTAAAAAGTAAACTTTTGTATCAGCCTTTCACATAGCCTGGCTTTGGGCGGGGGGCGCGATTTAGTTAAAAGATGTCCTGATGTGTCCCCTAGCAATGCTGAAGGGGTGGATATTCGTGGGGGGCTTTGAGGGGGCACTTGTGCCCCCTTTTATGTGTCCTGGATGCTCTAGCAGGGCCTCTGGGAACTTTTGGAGGAGTATCTTCATGAAGATGCAGGAGGGACTTTTCTGATATCCACTCATCCTCCTGCCCCAAGGGGTCCAGCTACACTCTGATCTCGCTTGAAGGGGACAGCTGTACCCCCAGTTGGCTACATACCTTGCTGTTGAACCATTAACCAGAGCATTAACCAGAACAGGAACTGGGTATATGTATCAGGTGGGGCCAAAATAGCCTCACTATCCCTCACTCTAACGTCAGGGAGGGGCTCCCTGATATGAATGAAGGTTAGAACATGGGAGATGAAAGAACACCAGTGGAGTGGGGCTCTGGGAGAACAGGAACAAAGGAGTCCATGATTCTTTTCTACCAGGTGAGTCCTCTCCTCTACTTCTCCCTCATTACTAAATTCAGGGCAGGAGAGCTAAGCAGGGAAAGGGGACAGGCAGGGGAAAGGGAATAAGGGAGAAGCTGGTTGCCCAGTTCTTGGGCTGGCCCAAGCTTAAAGCTAGAAAAGAGGGTAAAGGGGGTCTGAGTTACCTTCATTGTCCAACTCAGCTTACCAGGGTATGAGAGTAAAAATGGATGTAAGGTAGAAACACCTATAACTGTGAATAAAGATTGCATTTGCCTGACATATTTCCTGTGTCACGTTATTCTTGGTTAACTTCAAGTACGAGAGCAAGCAACCAACAAGAGTCTTGGCATGGTGTTGTGGAGAGAACCCAAGCATCTGAGAAGCACAGCTAGTCTTGTGGCTGTCCTTTATGCTACCATGACCATGGCTGGCACCTAATAGAAAGTAGCAGCCGGGAGAAAGAGGGGTGGCCTGTCCAGACCCCAGTGAACTGTTCTCCTGTTATAAAGGCAGTACGATGGAGTTGCTCACCATGGGATAAACCTTTTTTTTAAAAAAAAATATTTATATATCTTTGAGAGGAGGAGGGGCAGAAGGGGAGAGGGAGACACAGAATGTGAAGCAGGTTCCAGGCTCTGAGCGGTTAGCACAGAGCCTGATGCAGGGATTGAACCCACGGGCTGTGAGATCATGACCTTAGCCCAAGTCTGACACTCAACCAACTGAGCCACCCAGGTGCTCCATGGGCTAAGCCTTTTAAGCTGAGCTTTCTAGGCACAGCAACTTATTTCTGCCTGTTTCAAAACCAGATACTTCTGCCTGCCTTTCTTCCCTAAAAGGCTTTGGTTTTCCAGCCCTGTCTCCCGTGACTGTCTCCCATGGGCCCAACAGGAACCATCCTGTTGCTGCTCATGTAACAAAGCTGCTCATCTAAGTGCCCCCCAAATATTCTATGAACATCCCCACCTGCACATTTTTCTCAAATCACCCCCTATGCCTGGCCTGCCTTGTTCTCCTGGGACACCATTCTCACCCCATTTCTGACTGCACAGCCCCACCAGGCCTTCTCTCAGCCCAGTGATGCATTTTCCTGCTTCATCCAGGGCTTTATTTTTTCACCTAAACCAAAGCTGATTACTCTGTTGCTTCAGGGGCTCAGTGAAGTTTTGTTGTAGGAAGTATTCCTGCAGGATATATATTGTTCTAAAACTCATGCAGCCACTTGGGGGTCACTTCCTGTATATATGAAGTGGGCTGGGTTCCCAAGGAATTATACCTTAATCTCATAGCTAGGTAATGAAATTGCTGGATATCATTCATTTCCCATAAAATAAACCAGTTCCCAGGGGGTGGAGGTGGAGGAGCCCTGTAAAACACAATGACTCTTTCATGGGATTTGCCTTAGTTAACAGTCCTGAAGTACTCACAGTTTATACAGTCCTTAGCTCCCAAGAAGTTCACAGTGCTCCTTGATATCAAAACATGCTGTCCTGGGACCAGGCCTGGCTGGCTCAGTCAGTAGAGCATGTGACTCTTGACCTCGGGGTCGTGAGATTGAGCCCCATGCTGGCTGGAGAGATTAGTTAAATAAAATAAAATGAAATAAAATCTTTTTAAAAAAAAACATGCTATCCTTAATAAATGACCAAGACATCATTGACCCATTAGCAGTAGGGTGGACTTTGAAGTTGTTTTGCCACCTCAAATGAGGCTACCCTCAATCTTGAAGTCTCTTCTTCCTTGTGACTAAGGGCAGCCATTTTCCAGCCAGGGTCGGGCCATGGAAGAGAGTCAAGCTAACTGACAGTGCCCTACTCTGTCCACAAGCTTTAACCACCTCAGCTCACCAGACCAAAAGTTCTTCAGTCTCTCAGGGCTGTTAAGTGATTCTCTTCCTCACATGACTCCATTAGGATGGGCTCTGGATTTTGACTCTCTGAGTTCAAACCCCGACTCTTCTTACCAAGTTGGGTAAATTAGTTAATGCTTCTATGCCCCAATTTCTTCATCTGTGAAATGAAACTAATAATAATACATTTCTCGTAAGATTGTTGTGAGGATTAAAAGAGAGAATACGTGTCAAGTGTGTGGAGTAATGGCTGGCATGTATTGAAGTATTCATGTTGACTACTACTATTACTCATCTTTTTCCAGTGAAGAAACCCAGAGCATAAGTATTCTGCTCTTCAGGTTTTGGTTTGCCCTATAACCCGGTGCCAAGTGCTTCCCTATCTGCATTTGGTTATCAAACTAGACTCCTTGACAATCAGGTAATGCCCACCCCCCAGCCCTCACCACCCCCCACCCCACGTATCCTGATATTACCCAAGTGCTTTCTGTGTGGGAGGGGGAGGGTCAGACCTTGCCATGGGTGCTGCAAAGAGACATCAAAGAAATATTGTCTCTTCCTTCAATGAGCTCAATAGTTACCTTGGGAAATGGGCCAAAAGGAAGGCAATTTTTAGTACCATGCTGGCCCTATCACAGTGAGCACAGCCCAAACCCCCTGGGTCTAGGCATAGGCAGGCCCATGCCCAAAACATCTTTTTAACCCAGAGATAAGAAAGCCATGTAAAAGGTCAGGGAGATAGAAGACATCTCTGGTTTTCTTTTTAAATGAGGGATTTGGTTCCTTAACAAAGTGAGAAAAATCCACATCTATTAATTACCCAAAATTATGCTGGATACTGTGAGAATATCCCTACACCTATTTATCTACCTACCTACCTATTTCTCATTTCAGCAGAGGTCTGAGCCCTTGAAGAGTTTCCCATCTAGCAAAAGTCTTCAAACATTTTTAAAAAATTTCTTTATTTACTTATATTGAGAGAGAGAG
Organism: Hyaena hyaena; assembly: GCF_003009895.1. NCBI lineage: Eukaryota > Metazoa > Chordata > Mammalia > Carnivora > Hyaenidae > Hyaena > Hyaena hyaena. The sequence continues at coordinate 1,003,088 of NW_024080708.1, read as the reverse complement.
AACGTGCATGCACAGTCACACACACATGAGTGGGAGAGGGGCAGAGTGAAAGGAAGAGAGAGAATCAGGTGCTATGTTGTCAGCTCAGCTCCCGAGGCAGGGCTCAAACCTACCAACTGTGAGATCATGACCTGAGTTGAAATCAAGAGTAGGATGTTCAACCGACTGATCCACCCAGGCACCCCTTCAAACAACTTTTTTTTAATATAACAAAAGGACAAAACATCATATTACTCTACTTATATGAGACACCTAGAACAGTCAACTTTATAGAGATAGAAAGTAAAATCATGGCTACCAGGCACTGGGAAAGGGGGCATGGAGAATTATTGTTTAATGGATACAGAATTTAAATTTGGGATAATGTAAAATTTTGGAACTACACAGTGGCAACAGTTGTACAACAACTGAATGTACTTAATGCTATAGATCTCTACACCTAAAAATGGTTAATATGGTACATTTTATGACAGGGAATGTAAGACTGCAAAAAAAAAAAAAAAGCCTTGCATGCTAATTTCCACAACTGTGAAATTCATTTCTGGTCATAAGGAATTCAGAAGAAATAAAGCTCAAGGAAGGGTAGAGCAGCTCCAGAAAGCATTACAGAAGGGCCAAGGCTTAGGTGAAAGGGTACAATTTGGAAAAGCAATGAAGAGAGAATTGCTGGAGCAGAGGTACCGAGAGACAGTGATGAGTCCTAACAGTGAACACAGTTGCCCCACAGAAAAAGGCCTACGTACTTAAGGGGGTGGTAGGGGGGCGCCTGGATGGCTCAGTCAGTTAAGTGTCCAACTTCAGTTCAGGTCATGATCTCACGGCTCATGAATTCGAGCCCCATATCGGGCTCTCTGCTGTCAGTGCAGAGCCCACTTCTGGTCCTCTGTCTCCTTCTTTCTGCCCCTCCCTCCCTCTGCCCCCTGCTGTCTCTCAAAAAAATTTTTTTAATTGAAAAAAAGAGAGAAAGCAGTAGGAACCATGGCTGCTTGAATAGAGTGAGACCTGACCACAGAGAGGCTTGAACAGCAGGCAGACATTTTAATTGGAAGCCTTGGGCACTAGAGATTCATTATACTGTTATACAACTTCATTTTGTACCTCTGAAATCTGAGCAACATCTGTAATCTAGTTAGTTAAAATGACCCTGGTTTCAGTAATATACTATAAGTATGTAAGATGTCACCATTGGGGGGAATCTGGAGGATGGGTTCAAGGGACCTCCTAACCCTATTTCTGCAATGTCCTGGTAGTCTGTAATTATTTCAAAACCAAAGTTTAGAAAATGAATATCTTAAAGATCAATCTGTCGTGTGTGTGTGTGTGTGTGTGTGTGTGTGTGTGTGTGTGTGATGGTTTGAAAGGAGACCAAATGGAGACAGGATGAGAAGTTGTTCTGTGCAGATATTTCTTCACCTAAATGTGGTTCACTCAGAAAAGAGGTTGGCCCTGGGTAAACAACGCTCTCATTCATGTGGTTCAGTCAAGGAGAAAAATCTAAATTTATTGCATCTGAGAGCCAAATGCTATGTTTTGTTGGATGAGGATGTTTGGTTTTGGAAGTTTGGAGTTAATGTGATTTTCTGGAGCTCCTAGGTGGCTCAGTTGTTTAAGCATCCAAGTTTGGCTCAGGTCATGATCTCCTGGTTTCTGGGTTCGAACCCTGCTTCAGGCTCTGTGCTGACAGCTCAGAGCCTGGAGCCTGCTTCATATCCTGTGTCTCTCTCTCTCTCTGTCCCTTCCCTGCTCTCTCTCTGTCTCTCAAAAAAACAAATAAAAATTTAAAAAGAGTGATTTTTCTAGTCAGTTATCTAGAAGTGAATCAGGCTGTGACATGGTGAACAGTAATCTGTTTATAAGAAGACTATGGGGGCACCCAGCTGGCTTAGTTGGTAGAGCATGTGACTCTTGATCTCAAGGTTGTAAGTTCAAGCCTCATGTTGGGTGTAGACATGACTTTAAAAAAACGACTGAATGATTCAGATGTTTGACCACTAAACTGGAGCTTGTTCTCTAGGAAAACACAATGGCAATACCTCTAAACACCTGTAGCCCACAGAGAAGGTACTGGGCTTCATATACCCTTCTGCAGCAAGTAAGTGGGCATCTGGCTGTACAACATGCCTGTTGAGTGATGGTGACTCAGAACACCTTCAGCCAAACATTATCTGCTTGCCCAACCAAACCCACTTGGTATCCAAAATCCAAAAAAGAAAAAGCTAGTCAGCATTTGAAGAGGAAGCAGAATTGACCACCTCAGGATATGTCACTTTGGGATGAGGATTGTTTTGAGCTAATGGCAATCAAAACCCTGTGGATTCAGGCAAAGCTCTTAACCTCCCGTTCAATTGCCTATATTTTCGTTGGAAAGCAAGGAGAGAGCAATTATCAGAGATACTTTTTTTACCTAAGAATCTTATCTGTATGCCAGATGTGAGAAGTAAGGAAGATGATTCATTTGTCAGAAATACCAAGCAAAAGCTGTGCTGTCTAGTTAACCGTAGGTTTAAACCTACTGGAAATATATAAGAACCCTTCCCCCATAATGGAGTCCCAAACCCTTGGACACCTCACTTCCTGGCTCTTCTTCCCCTCTCCGTTTCATGGGCTTATTTTCACGAGCTTTGCAAGCAGCATGTGCCAAAGAAGAGAGGAGGAACTGAAAGTCTCTGCATCACCTCAGGGAATACATTTGTTCTAATCAAACTACTTTTTGCCTTACATGAGCATAGGCAACCACCGGGGAAGGCTATAACTTCTGTAGTACTCAGCCAATGAGGAATCAGGGGAGGGACTTGCTTGCTAGGAGTTAAATTGCCTGCTGTAAGGGCTCTGAGTTTGCCTGTCTATCAGACACTGGCTCTTCAAGGACACCATTTAAAGCCTTGCTTCACTGTGCTCCGAGTCTCTGCAGCCCTCCTTTGATTGGATCAGCGGGCTTATTTCTCACACCAGGACAAACTGTTTTGAAACATCCCCTCTTGCCTTCCTGCAAGTGGTCTTCCTCCCGTTAGTATCCCCAGATTTCTACCCCTTTCCTCAGCTTAGGATGTTATAGGGCTCCCATAAGCACAATTAAATTTGGTTTTCTCCAGTTAATCCGTCTTAAGCCAATTTCATTATTAGACCAGCCAAAGAACTTAGAAGGGAAGGAGGGGAGATTTCTCTGCGCCCCCCCCCCCATTTCTTTTCAGAAAGCAGATGTTGGTTGGGGTGGGAAGTGGGATGAAGAGACGGGAGCTGGAGGGCATCCTTCTAGATCATTTCTCTAGATGGGTAGTTAGCCCATCCTCCCTCTGCTCCACGTCCCAGCTGACTGAGACCTTGGAGGAGCCACTGGGAGTAAATCCTACCAGCTGGCTTCAGCTGGTTGCCCGGACAAAAACCAAAAGTGGAGTGGGAAAATAACCAGAAGGAACTAGAAGCTCTTTTCCCCATTTCATCCTACACTTGCTCCTTTATGTAGTCTATGCCCTGCATCACAGTCGGTGTGTGGCGTCAGCATTTGTTTCTGGGTGACAGGGCTCCTGTTGCCACTTGCATTTGTTTTCTATCTTGCACAGCAGCTGCCTTGCTTAAGCCTTCCAAGGTAGCTCAATTATCTTGATTGTTTCAGTTTGGGCTGCGGAATTCAACCAGCCGGTCATGAATGCACAGAGGATTTATCACTTACTAGCTGAACAGCTTGGGTCATTAAGGAGTAAGACAGAAACAGCAAAGGGATTGTTAATCTTGCAGAAGATATAACACGGAGACAGGAGATGGCCCTTTGCTTCCTGTTGTGGCTTTTAAGGCTCCCCTCTGTGAACGGACAGCTTGTGTTTTGCCTTTTTGGCCTTGGGGGTCAGAAGCACAGTTTGGGGCTTCCACACAGTAGGGTTAGTTTGGGACTTCAGGGAACAAGTTGTGTACTTTGGGCTTTGCATATCCCTTCAGACTAGCTTCCTGCAAGGCCTGCTCTGAAGGTATTTGCATGATTTCCTGGGCAGGTATTTGCATTGACCTGAGTAGGTAGTTCAGTTCTGATCCTTCCGTGTGCTCCTGGGTGGCTCCAGGGAGAGGACGGAATTAGTTTGCCAAAGGGACTCAAAAGTTGAATGTCTTCCTTCATCACTTCAAAAATTGCATTATTGGGGCACCTGGGTGGCTCAGTTGGTTAAGCATCTGACTCTTGGTTTCAGCTCACATCATGATCTCATGGTTCATGGGTTTGAGCCCCACATTGGGCTCTGTGCTGGCAGTGCAGAACATGCTTGAGATTCTTTGTCTCCCCCTCTTTCTCTGCCCCTCCCCCGCTCACACTGTCTCTGTCTCTCTCAAAATAAATAAACGAACTTTAAAAATGTTTTAAAAACTGCATTATTCCCATTCTGGTGGGAATCCTGGTGGATCCTTGACCCTGACCTCTAATCAGTGTTCCTGGAGAGCAGAACATTTACCCCAAAGCCAGACTATACACCACCTCCCCCAAATCACTCTTCATTCTGAAACTGTATTGGGGTCAGGGTGAGAAAGAGGGTTGTTCAAAGTAGGGGAAATTCTTGAGAACCTCCTAGCAGTTGACTATGTGATTTGCCTGGCTTCTAGCCTGTGTTCTCCTCCTGTGAACACACTGGGCTACTATACCAGCCCTGTGCTGAGCCAGGGGTGTGTGCACCCCACTGGGGAAGAAGAGGAGCGGACATCAGAAAAGTCCCTCCTGCATCTTCATGAAGATACTCCTCCAAAAGTTCCCAGAGGCCCTGCTAGAGCATCCAGGACACATAAAAGGGGGCACAAGTGCCCCCTCAAAGCCCCCCACGAATATCCACCCCTTCAGCATTGCTAGGGGACACATCAGGACATCTTTTAACTAAATCGTGCCCCCCGCCCAAAGCCAGGCTATGTGAAAGGCTGATACAAAAGTTTACTTTTTAATCTCAGCATATGTCCGGCCACATTGTCCAGCCGAGCTTCCAGGGAAGATTTCAACACACATGGCACGTGAGAGCAACAGCATAGTCAGGGCAAAATCAGGCAAGGGAAGTCCCTCCCTTCCTTCTCGGTGGGCAGAGCTGTGTGTTTCCTGTTCAGCGCCAGCCAAAGGTGCCTGGACCTCTCTTTTGGCAGCTGCAGGCTGGGGGGGTCCTCCCTGGGGAGGGTCCCGTCCCCTGAGCGCCTCCCCCATTGGATGACGCCTTCCAACAAGTCCACCGATGAGAAGTCTCCTCGTCCTTGTTGCCCTCCTTAACGAATGTTGGTTATTTGCTGATGCCACGGTGGTGCAGACATTTGGACGTTACACAAGAGAATTAGGAAGCAGGAACACATCAGCTGTGCAGGATCCCACCATCCAGCAGTAGGGGATATTGACACAGGAGCATATTCTCCCCCAGCCTTCATTGTGCTGCATTGTCCTGACATGGTTGCGATACTGCACCTCAGAACAATAGCTACCATTTTATTGCCTGCTTTTCCCCCTTACGTAGCATCTTTCCCCTTAGTTTGAACAATCTTTGTTACCATAATTGTAAATGGAGGCATCATCTTCTGCCTCACATATGCACTGCCATTTGTAGAACTTTTGGAAGTATAATTCTTAAACCCTTTATCTTTCAGCACTAAATTTCACTGAAGTGTCTGGTCCTGTGGAATTATGTGTCCTAATAACCCCTTGGGTCTTTTTTGGATACAAAAGCTTACCTCCATCCATGTACTGGATTTGGGAAAATGTGAACCTGAGAAATGTCAAATGCATGTTTAAAATGGAGGCATCTTGGACTACCTGGGTGGCTCAGTTGGTTAAGCATCTGAGTTCAGCTCAGGTCATGATCTGGAGGTCCGTGAGTCAGCACCCCGCATTGGGCTCTGTGCTGACAGCTCAAAGCCTGTAGCCTGCTTCAGATTCTGTATCTCCCTCTCTCTCTCTGCCCCCTCCCCCACTCTCTCTCTCTCAAAAATAAATACACATTTTAAAAAATTTAATGAAGTCGGGGCATCTTTTCCAAATGTCCATCCTCTGATGAATGGATAAAGAAGATGTGGTATATACACACACACACACACACACACACACAGAATATTACTCAGCCATCAAACAAAATGAAATCTTGCCACCTGCAACAACGTGGATGGAGCTAGAGCGTATTATGCTAAGCGAAATAAGTCAGTCAGAGAAAGACATATACTATATGGTTTCACTCATGTGTGAAATTTAAGAAACAGAACTGGTAGGGCGCCTGGGTGGCTCAGTTGGCTAAGCGTCCGACTTCGGCTCAGGTCATGTTCTCATGGTTCATGACCTCAAGCCCCGCGTCAGGCTTTCTGCTAACGACTCAGAGCCTAGAGCCCGCTTCAGATTCTGTGTCTCCCCCTGTCTCTCTGCACCACCTCTGCTCTCACTCTGCCTCTCTGTCTCTCAAAAATAAATAAACAGAAAAAAAGGAACGAAACAAATATATGCAAAGGTGGAGGGAGGAGAAGACAGGGATACAAACCATAAGAGACTCTTAATGATAGAGAACAAACTGAGGGTTGATGGAGGGAGGTGGTGGGGGATGGGCTAGATAGGGGATGGGGACTAAGAAGGACACTTGTAGTGATGAGCACTGGGTGTATATGTAAGTGATGAATCACTGAATTTTACTCCTGAAGACAATATTGCACTGTATGTCAACTAAAATGTAAATAAAACAAAAAAATAATGTTGGAGCATCTTTTGCTGTGTGGCTTCCAAGTCAACAATGTGACAATGCCTACTGTAGTCCAGTCCATGATGTCCAACCGACTCAGGCTTGCCAAGGACTTTTTTTTTTTTTTTTTACAAATAGTTTATTGTCAAATTAGTTTCCACATAACACCCAGTGCTCATCCCCACAAGTGCCCTCCTCCATGCCCATCTCCCCTCCCCCCCACACCCATCAGTCCTCAGTTTTTGTCAGCATTCAAGAGTCTCTCATGGTTTGCCTCTCTCCCTCTCCCCCATTATTTCCCCCCTTCTTCCCCCCAATGATCCTCCATTAAGTTCCTCCTAATCCTCCTATATGTGCAAACATATGATATTTGTCCTTCTCTGCCTGACTTATTTCGCTCAGCATAACACCCTCAAGGTCCATCCATGTGGCTACACATGGCCAGATTTCATTCTTTCTCACTGCCATGTAGTATTCCATGGTATAGATAAACCACATCTTCTTGATCCATTCGTCCACTGATGGACACTTAGGCTCTTTCCATGTTTTAGCTATTGTGGAGAGTGCTGCTATGAACATTGGGGTACGTGTGCTCCTGTGCCTCAGCATTTCTGTATCCCTTGCCAAGGACTTTTTGTTCTTAGCACCCAAAGTCCTGACTCCCAGGAACCACCTCAGTCCTGGGAAGATCTGAACATTGGAAATACTGTCTCTATTTTATCACAGAGAAGTCCTGCAACTCCAGAAACCCATCTGTCCCAGGCAAACAGAAATGGTTGGTCACTCTCCTTAAGTTTCCATAGCTAATTGGCTTATGGCAGTCACTTGACCAGATGGAACTTGCATTTTAATAAATGTATCTTCTAAATCATAAAGCCTTCTCGATTCAAAGGAATTATGGCTAATAATGGAATCACAGGTACTGGGACAAGCTGGTTGGAAAACTATCACCCCCTCAATCCTGCCCCCACCATGCCTTTCAATTCTTAATTCAATTGACCGCATATTCTGCCAGCTCTTTCCTGCATGCAGCCTGTAGTGCTATATGATAATTGTTGGGAGTCCTCACCTCCCCCCCACCCCCAGGTTGTGGTTCTCAAACAGGAGCTTGCATCTGAGTCACCTAGATGGCTTGTAAAAACAGGTTTCTGGTTCAGGCAGCCTGGGTGGGGCTCTAAATCTGCATTTCTTCTTCTTCTTCTTCTTTTTTTTTGTAATGTTTACTGAGTTTTGAGAGACAAAGAGCCAGCTGGGAGGGGCAGGGAGAGAGGGAGACACAGAATCAGAGCTGACAGCTCTAGGCTGTCAACACCAGAGCCCAATGTGGGGCTTGAACCCATGAACCATGAGATCATGGCTTAAGCCAAAGACAGACACTCAACTGACAGAGCCACCCAGGCACCCCTGCATTTCTAAGGAGTTCCCAGGTGATGCTCTTGTTGGTGGCCCCTTGCCCTTGCTGAAAACCATGGTGTAGTGGTGAGAAGAGGGTTTTTGCTTTTATACTAATTGGTTTCACAACCTCAGCTAGTTAGTTATCCTCTCATGCCTCTGTTTTCTCATTAATAAAAGTTAACCTCTTCCATCAAATTGTTGTGAGATAATGGAACAGTGCCTGGCCTGTATGAGCTGCCTAACTGTTTTTTATTACCCCCTACCTCATAAGAACTGATCTGCTTTTTTTTTTTAATTTTTAATGTTCTATTTGTTTTTTTTTTTAATGTTTTATTTATTTTTGAGAGAGAGATAGAGACAGCATGAGCAGGAGAGGGTCAGAGAGAGAAGGAGACACAGAATCCGAAGCAGGCTCCAGGCTCTGAGCTAGCTGTCAGCACAGAGCCTGATTCTGGGCTTGAACTCGTGAACTGTGAGATCATGACCTGAGCCGAAATCGATTGTTTAACCAACTGAGCAACCCAGGTGCCCTGGATCTGCTATTTTTAAAAAATTTTTAATGTTTTATTTATTTTTGAGAGAGAGATAGAGACAGCCTGATCAGGGGAGGGTCAAAGAGAGGGAGACACAGAACCCGAAGACAGGCTCCAGGCTCTGAGCTAGCTGTCAGCACAGAGCCCGACGTGGGGCTCAAACCCACGAACCATGAGATCATGACCTGAGCTGATGTCGGACACTTAACTGACTGAGCCACCCAGGCGTCCCATGGATCTTCCATTCTTTTTAAAAATTCATTAATTTTTGAGAGAAACAGAAAGCACAAGTGGGGGGCCGGGCAGAGAGACAGAATCCCAAGCAGGTGCCACACCATCAGCAAATAGCCCGATGCGGGGTTTGAACTCATGAAGCTTGAGATCATGACCTGAACCAAAATGAAGAGTCGGTTGCTTAACTGACTGAGCAACCCAGACGCCCCTGATCTGCTATTTTTCTTCTTTAGACTGAAAGCAATCCAGCCGCAGATACTTGGTACTCTTACAAGCATTCCTGCCATGCTTGGTCACTGGGCTAGATTTGCAACTGCCCTGGTTCCTCCAGATGCTGACTAACCCTCTGGAGAATATTGGCTGAATTAACATTCAGTATTCTCTCCATCCGACCCTGCAGGCTCTTAGAGAGCTTCCACAATGTTTTCCGGAAGAATGCCCAGGAGTGTAGCCACAAAGCAGCCCAAAGTATTTGAATAACACATGGCCCTATAAACTCTACAGACAAAGCCTTAATTGTTGGGCAAGAAAGACCACTTAGTTGAAATAGACATATGTGGACTTCCTAGTTTAAGGAGAAATGAGTTTATAGCAGGATGCAAACATTCAGTGCACACACACACATTCCCATTCTCCATCAGGAGGGTTCATTTGGCCCATTGTCAGAAAAGGGCAATTTTCCCCAGGATGAAAGGTATGTCTCTTATGTCCAAGAAGTAAAGTTGGGTGGTTGAGTTTTGTGAACACTGAGCCCCTTCTCTGAACTCCAAGGAAGATAAACCTGTTTTCTGTTGCCACTGATTCAGGTCCCAGTTTAAACAAGCCATTGAGGCTACCCCTGTTGCCTAATTTTCCTAATTTGCCCTGATTTTGTATCGGCCATGTATTGTGATGCGTTTTAGTTTTTTAAATTAAAGTATAATTGAACTTTAAAAAATAACAACAACAAAACAAGCCATTGAGGCTCTTCCTGGTGGGCCCTAAAAGGCCACTGCTTTCTTTCTAGAGAGATGCGGGTCTGCTTGGAATAGTGGCAAGACACAGAGTGCATGGCTGGTTTTAAGAGGGCAGACAGCATTCGAAGGCTACGGATATTTACCAACCAGAATTTGAGCCTGTGCTGCTGGATCTTAAGAGTTAAAAAAAAGAGAGAGAGGGGTGCCTCGGTGGCTCAGTCAGTTAAACATCTGACTTTAGCTCAGGTCATGATCTGGTGGTTAGTAAGTTCGAGCCCCCCATCAGGCTCTGTGCTGACAGCTAGCTCAGAGCCTGGAGACTGCTTCAGATTCTGTGTCTCCTTTGCTCTCTGCCCCTCTGCTCACTCTCTGTCTTTCTGTCTCTCTCTCTCAAAAATAAAAGAACCATTTAAAAAATACTTTAAAAGGAAGCTCAAATTCCAACGTTTTCAAAATTTTTTCAATGTTTTTATTATTGAGAGACAGAGAGACACAGAGCATGAGTATGGGAGGGGCAGAGAGAGGGGGAGACACAGAATCTGAAGGAGGCTCCAGGCTCTGAGCTGTCAGCACAGAGCCCATCGTGAGACTCGAACTCAAAAACCATGAGATCATGACCTGAGCCGAACGAAGTTGGACACTCATCCGACTGAGGAACCCAGGAACCCCTCAAATTCCAACTTTTAACAGAATACCTCCTGACTTTTAAATGCTGTCAACCAACTGTAATCTTAACATTACTGTGTAACCCATCTCCCCACCCACATCCCCTCCAGCAGCCCTTAGTTTGTTCTCTGTATTTAAGAGACTCTTATGGTTTGCCTACCTCTCTGTTTTTATCTTATTTTTCCTTCCCTTTGCCTATGTTCATCTGTTGAGTTTCTCAAATTCCATGTATGAGTGAAATCATATGATATCTTTCTCTGACTCATGGGTTAAATGGGTGATGGGCATTAAGGAGGGCACTTTTTTGGATGAGCACTGGATGTAATATGTAAGGGATGAATCACTAGGTTCCACTCCTGAAGCCAAAACTACGCTGTATGTTAACTAACATGAATTTAAATTTTTAAAAATTGCCATGTGAGCCAAATATGTCCACAGCACATATTTGCTGCCCATATATGACTTCTAGGTTATAATGAGAAGAAAGACACCAGGGTTTGTAACATGGATGGCAAATGGGGTTAGCAGCAGGCAGGCAGGAGAGGCTATGTGTTTGGGGAAAAGAAGGGAGCAATCAGGGGCCTAAGTACGGTCCTCCTGCTGAAGAACAACAAGGTGAGCACGGTCCTGAAGAGACACCACTTGTACTCAAGAGATGTGTTGGATCTGAGTCCTGGCCAGCTGACCATCCTATCTTCAGTGGTTGGAAATAACAACAACTAACATTCACTGGACACGCACACTGTACCAGGCATTTTCCTGAAAGCTTTACATGTATTGCTTACACATATTCCTGGGAGGTTGGTCTTGTCATTCCCACTTGACTTCATTTCACCCACATCCCAGTCTTGTCTCAGTTGACTTCATGGAGCAGGATCTTGGTTCGACCTAACAAACACCCCACAAACCAACACACTGCTGTGGGCAGAATGCCCAGTTGGTAGCTACCATGGATTTCATGCAGCAATAATGCCCCAAGTCTTAGAAACCTAGGACCTCTAGCTGCGGGTCACAAAGAAGCTCCAGAACCTGTCCTCTGAGGCAATGAATTAAGCATGTGAGAATGCCAAGGTTGAGACATTGGGAAGTAGCTAGACTATTATAGTTATATCCCTTGATGTCTTATTAACCAGTAACAGAACCCCAGAGGAGTTACCTACTGGACAGGTCAGCTTTTGATGGGATGGAGGGTATAGAATCTCTCTGCCCTGGAAAGCAACTTCATAAAGGACATTTCAGGGAGGGATCTTGGGCTGGGGGGTGGTGTCTGGAGGAGAACATGAAGACGCTAGGGACCCAAAGCAGAGTGTAAAGAAAAGCGAGTAGGAAGCAAAGATAACGCTGGCCTGCTGCATGACTTTTATGAGGCCAGTTTCATATGGAGGCCATTAGCCTGGCTGGGAAAGAGCCACAGAAGGAAATGGTCCCAGTGCTGGACTAGGGGCCCTGGTGTCTCTGAACATTTTTCCCCCTAATTCTTTGCGTAACTATAGCCACAGAAGCAGGGAAGGGGATTGTGGATCTGGCCTAAGTTCATGGTTTATCATTACCTAAATATATATTTACCAAAGGCTTACCAAACAGGGCTTTTTAAAGTTCTGAGTGATGTCCTGTCTGGTATTTTCTTAGGAAATGAAATTGTTGCTTCATCAAATGATGGGTTATTTATTGATGGAGAAAAGTAGCTAGCAGGACCATTTCCCCATATTGCTTAGTAACTTTTACACACACTCTAAGTCATATTTATATAACGGCTTAGGAATAGCAGTTACTAAATAACAGGAAATTCTGAAAAGGTTTCAGTATATATAAGATACCAAAACTGTTTAGCTAGAGACAGTTTCATGTTCACTTTATAAAGTTGGAGCTAAAGTTGGTGGATTTTCCCCTCTGAGCTCCTGAATACAAGTATTTTGGACCTACCACGTAGTTGGTCATTCAATAACATTTATTAGACATTCAATTCACTGTTGCCATCATTGTGCCTAATAGCAATAACTACCACTTATCAAGCACTTACCGTCTGCTAGACATTAGGCTAAGGAGATTATCTCATTTAACCCTGATAACCACTTTATTCAGTTAGTTTTCTCACCTCTGTGTTTTACAGATGAGCAAACTAAGACTTAGTTCTGTAACTTGCTCAGTGCCAGCAGTCCTAAACTATGGTTGGTAACAACCACCACACCATCAATGACAATGATTGACTTTAGCTGACTACTTGCCACATGCCAAACATAGCACTGTGTGTTACATATGCATCATCTCATTTAATTATCAGAAGAATGGCTCTTGAATTCAGTGCTATCATTGTCATTAGCCCTATTTTACATATGAGGGAAATGAGGCTCCAAATGGTAATCTGCTTAGAGTCACACAGCTGGTAAGTGAAAGAACTATGATTTCTAGCAGGATTCTCCAAACCATCAACGAAACTAAAAGGCAACCTACAGAATGGGAGAAAATATTTGCCAATGATGTATTTGATAAAGGATTAGTATCCAAAATATATAAAGAACTGATACAACTCAGGGCACCTGGGTGGCTCAGTCAGTTAAGGGTCTGACTTTGGCTCATGTCACGATCTCATGACTGTGGGTTTGAGCTCTGCACTGGGCTCTGTGCTGACAGCTCAGAGCCTAGAGCCTGCTTCAGATTCTGTGTTTCCCTCTCTCTCTGCCCCTCCTCTGTTCTCTCTCTCTCTCCCTCTCTCTCAAAAATAAACATTATGGGACCCCTGGGTGGCTCAGTTAGTTGAGCATCCAACTTTGGCTGAGGTCATGATCTAACAGTTCATGAGTTCAAGCCTCACATTGGGCTTTGTGCTGACGGTGTGGAGCCTGCTTCAAGTTCTATATCTCCCTCTGTCTCTTCCTCTCCCCTTTCATGCTCTTGCTTTCTCTCTCTCTCTCAAAACCTAATGAACATGAAAAAATTAATTAAAAAAATAAACATTAAACAATTAAAAAAAACTGATACAACTCAACACCCCAAAATCAAATAATGCAGTTAAAAATGAGCACAAGACATGAACAGATATTTCTCCAAGAGAACATACGGATGGCCCGCAGACACATGAAAAGATGCTCAACATCACTCATCATCAGGGAAATACAAGTCAAAACTACAATGAAATATCACCTCACATCTGTCAGAATGGCGGAAATGAACAACACGAGAAACAGGTGTTGGCAAGAATGTGGAGGAAAAGGAATCTTTGTGCATTGTTGGAAATGCAAACTGGGGCAGCCAATGTGGAAAACAGTATGGAGGTTCCTCAAAAAGTTAAAAATAGATGACCCAGAAATTGCACTACTGCATTTTTAACCAAAGAATACAAAAACACAAATTCAAAGGGATACATGGACCCCAATGTTTATACCAGCATTATTTACAGTAGCCAAATTATGGAAACAGCCCAAGTGTCCATTGACTGATGAATGATAAAGATGTAGTGTATATATATATTGTATATATATACAATGGAATATTACTCAGCCATAAAAAGGAATGAAATCTTGCCATTTGCAACATCATGAATGGAGCTAAAAAGTATAATTCTAAGTAAAATAAGTCAGTCAGAAAAAGATAAACACCATATGATTTCATTCATATGTGGAATTTTAGAAACAAAACAAACGAGCAAAGAAAAAAAGAGAGACAAACCATGAAACAGACTCTTAACTATAGAGAACAAACTGATACTGGAGGGGAGGTGGGTGGGGAGATGGGTGAAATAGGTGATGGGGATTAAGGACTGCCTTTGTTATGATGACCATCAGGTGATGTATGGAATTCTTGAATCACTATATTGTGCATCTGAAAGTAATATAACACTGTATGTTAACTGTACTGGAATTTAAGTAAAAAACTTAGTAAAAAATAAAGTAGGTCCATCTGACGCCAAAAGCCAACTCAAAGGACACCTCCTCCAGGAAGCTTTCCATAAACTCTTTAAAAGGTTTTAGGTGTCCATGTACCATATTCATATTGCACATTGCTTGCTCTATCAGAACATATTACTAGCATTGTTATTATTACTAGTATTATTTTTTTTAGAATTTTGTGCAAACACTGCATATGTTATCCCTAGTTCTCACAATGGTGTGTGGAAAAGGCATTATTAGCCTTATTATCTGGGAAACAGGCTCAGAGAAGTTAAGTAACTTGGTCAAGATCACACAGCTATTGTTAAAGGAACTGGGGTTCCAATACAAGTATATTAGTCTCCATTGAGTGAAAGCCCATACTTTTCCCACCAAACAATGCTACTTTCCTTCATTTTGTATTGAAATGATGTTTATTTATCTATATAATCTAATTGGCCAAGCGTCAGCACACTTTTTAGATAAAGGGCCAGATAGTAAATATTTGAGGCTTTGCAGGCCATATAGTTTCTGCTGGTCATATCACGAAAGTAGTCATAGAAAATACATAAGCAAACACATAGACAAATGAGGGTGGCTGTGTTCCGAGAAATCTTTATTTATGTATACTGAAATTTGACTTTTGTATAATTTTCATGTGTCATCATACATATATTCTTTTTTTAAAAAATTGTCTTTTCAACCGTTTAAACATGTGAAGACCACTCTTTGCTCACAGGCCATAAAGAAACAGACAGCAGGCTAGATTTGGCTAGTTAGGCCCTTGCAACAGACCAGTAACTCCTGGAGGGTAGAGGTTAGTCCTCTTCATTGATTTCTTCAGGATTTCACCCAGTGCCCATAGTCAGGGCCCAGTAAATATTTGCTGAGAGGCAGACTTCAGCCAGAGGATAGACTCTAGAGCACAGGCTTTGCTTTGATTTAAATTCCAGCTTTGTCACTTTCTAGCTGGGTGACATTAGTCAAGTTGCTGTTAAGTTACTCTCAGTTTCCTCATCCAAAAATGGATACAGGGGTGCCTGGCTGGCTCAGTTGGTAGAGCGCGACTCTTGATCTCAGGGTCGTGAGTGAGTTCAAGCCCCACGTTAGGCATGGAGCCTACCAAACAAACAAACAGATGCAATGGCTATAATAGATACAGATTTCCATTTGTGAAGTAAAAGGGAATAAAAACTGGAGTATAGGGAACTTAGTTAATGGCATTGTAACCGTGTCGTATGGCGACAGATGGTAGCTACACTTGTGGTGAGCATGGCATAACATATGGAGAAATTGGATCACTGTGTTGTACACTTGAAACTAATATAACATTGTGTGTCAACTATAGTTCCATTTTCAAAAAAAATTTTTTGAAGTGTATTTGCTTATTTTGAGAGAGAGGCAGAGCAAGTGCGGGGAAGGGGCAGAGAGAGGGAGACACAGAAGCTGAAACAGGCTGCAGGCTCTGAGCTGTCACTATGGAGCCTCACATGGGGCTCGGGCCCATGAACCACGAGATCATGACCTGAGGCGAAGTTGGAAGCTTAACTGACCGAGCCACTCAGGCGCCCCTCAATTTTCAAAAAATTTAATGAGTAGGCTGGCTCAGTCAGTAGAGCATGCAGGTAGAGCATTCAACTCTTGATTTCCCAGTCATGAGTTTGAGCCCTATGTTAGATATAGAGCTTACTTAAAAAAAATTTTTTAAGAGGCTCCTAGATGACTCAGTCTGTTAAGCATCTGACTTCGGCTCAGGTTATGATTTCGCAGTTTGTGAGTTTGAGCCCCACATCGGGCTCCATGCTGACAGCTCAGGGCCTAGAACCTGCTTCAGATTCTGTGTCTCCCTCTCCCTCTGTCCCTCCCCTGCTCAGGCTGTGTCTCTTTCTCTCTCAAAAATAAATAAAACTTAAAAAAATTTTTAAGAGAAAAAAATTTAATGAATATAACACTAGTACTTCCCACATAGGTTATTGTGAGTACTTAAAGAGTTAATAAAGTACTTCCAGGAATGTCTGATATGATCAGCATCATCATCATTGTTGAAATGAAATAGGACAATCCCATTCCGTCTTTAAGAAATTTATAGTCTTACCAGCTAGTTAACCAAACACGGCACAAAATAAAAGCATGAAACCCTTTGTGAACCATCATGTCAATAATCAACTTGGATACAAAATTTTGTTTCTGAAAGCTTCCTCTCTCCTACTTTTGACCTGAACTTGGTGACTGTAAGCACTCTCTAGAAGCCTTCTAGCAAGGGGCCACAGCAGATGTGGCCTTTTTGTCCTGCACAGTGGTTTATTGCTTGTTTATTTCTGTTTTTGAATTTAACATATTTAGGCAAAGAATATGCACTCCACTTCACTGTAGGCAGCACTGTTCTCCACTGTCTTAAACTCTCAACTTCTCTGCTTAGCCTCTGAAAGCCTTTGAGTTTGAAATTTCTGCCCTGGTACCTCTACCCAGAGACTTCATCAGGGACTACCTGCCCTGGAGGAACCCTGACTCTTCTATCTGTAAGAATCAGACTGATGGTCTACCCACCCTTGGCTCTGGCCTTCTATTTCATTCTCATCTCTTTCTCTGTGTTCTGGCCACCCTGGACTCCCTCCAGTTCCTCAAGCAAATCACGCTGTCTCTCACCTCCTCTCATTAGTTCCCTTTGCTTGGAACATTCTTTTTATTTTTTAATGTTTATCTATTTAGTTTGAGAGAGAGAGAGAGACAGACAGACAGAGACAGAGACAGAGACAGAGAGAGAAGAGTGGAGGAGGAGCAGAGAGAGAGACACAGAATCCAAAACAGGCTCCAGGCTCCAGTACAGAACCCAATGTGAGGGTCGAACCCACAAACCATGAGATCATGGCCTGAGCCAAAGTCAGACGATCAACTGACTGAGCCACCCAGGTGCCCTCTGCTTGGAATTTTTTGGGGGGTGTCTGCTGCTGGATTTGAATTTCTCACTTTTTTATTTTATTTTTTAAATATAATTTATTGTCAAGTTGGTTTCCATATAACACCCAGTGCTCACCCCGGCAAGTGTCCTCCTCCATGCCCCTCACCTCCACTTTCCCCTCTCTCCCACCCCCCATCAACCCTCAGTTTATTCTCAGTATTTAACCATCTCTTATGGTTTGCCTCCCTCCCTCTCCTTAACTATTTTTTTCCCCTTCTCCTCCCCTATGGTCCTCTGTTAAGTTTCTCCTGTTCCACATATGAATGAAAACATATGGTATCTTTCTCTGCCTGACTTATTTCACTCAGCATAATGCCCTCAAGTTCCATCCACGTCTCTACAAATGGCCAGATTTCATTTTTTCTCATTGCCATGAAGTATTTGCTTGGAACATTCTTAACCCCACCCACTTCACCAGGTAAATTCTTCCTCATCCTCCAGGGCTTTAGCTTGAATGTCACCTTACCCAGGAACCTTTTCATGATACATTAAATAAATACGAAGAGCTCCTCCTCTGAACCCTCATATCATCCTATGCTTCAGTGTCAGACACTGGCTAGTTTCTCATGAACCCCATTTTTTACTAGGCAGAGGAAGGTCACATTTCTCGGCTTATCTTGTCATTACATTGGCTTCTGGTAACTTTCAAGTGTGGCTATAAATCGTGCTGTGTGATAGTCCGTGGGGTGTCTTTGCTTATTTGCCTACAGAATACAGAGGATCCACTGCTAGACTCTGAGGAGGTCTGTGGGATGGTGAAGCCATACAGCAGTAAGAGCCTGAATCCTAAGTCACTACTTGGAAGACAGGTGCCCAGGAAAGCTGCTTGACCGGCTTTGGCCTATGACATGATTGACATAAATTTTTATTGTGTTGAAACTCTTAGATGGAAGGATCATTTGTTACAGCATGTAGAATTAGTTACCTTGACTAATGTATCTTCCTTATGTCTAGTACCTAATAACCCTGATTGTGATTGCATAATTGCCTATTTACTTGGCTTTCCTAGTGGCTAAAACATAAGCTCCACCAGGGCAGGAATTTTTCTGGGTTCTTCTGTACTATCTGGAGTGCCCAGCACTTATTAATTACTCAACAAATATTTGGTGAATTAAAAAATGAATGAACATTTTATTCCTTTTAAGACCCACGTTGAAAGGGTGGAAGGGGTCATACCAGGCCATCCAGCCCATGGCACTCAACACTGACTGAGGGACTAGCTGCCTTGGAAATTGCCAGACCACCAAGTGATGCATTCTGGATCACAACTGTGGAATTAACCTTATGGGGGTAATACCATCAGCCTTTACTTCTCTGTTAATCACAACCATTGTCAGTCTAGCCCTTCCACCCCCACCAAAATCTCTTGCCAAAGTCACTAAAAACCTCCATGTTATCAAAAACAGTAGTGTCCTTTTTGTCTTCATCCAGCTTGATCTACCAGCAGCGTTCAACACAGTTGACTACTCTCTCCTCCAACACTCTTCTCTTGGCATCTGTGACACTATACATTAAAAAAATTCACCCATGTTGTGAGAAGAAGGGGGTAAATAGTGGGGGAGAGGGAGAGAAGCAAACTATGAGAGACTCCTGAATGCTGAGAACAAACTGAGGACTGATGGGTGTGGGGGAGAGGGGGAAGATGGGCATGGAGGAGGGCATTTTGGGGATGAGCACTGGGTGTTATATGGAAACCAACTTGACAATAAACTACTTGTAAAAAATAAATAAATAGGGGCACCTGGGTGGCTTAGTCGGTTAAGCGTCCTACTTTTGCTAAGGTCATGATCTCGCGGTTCGTGGGTTCAAGCCCCGCGTCGGGCTCTGTGCTGACTGTCAGCTCAGAGCCTGGAGCCTGTTTCAGAGTCTGTGACTCCCTCTCTCTCTGACCCTCCCCTGCTCACGCTGTCTCTCTCTCTCTCCTAGAAATAAATAAAACATTTAAAAAAATAATAAATAAATAAATAAATAAATAAAAGGAGAAAATCTCACAGACACTACTCTATTGAAGTAAGAACTGTCTGGTTCAATTAAAGAGCAAGTACTTGTATTATTCTTTCATGGAGTAAGTACTTCGTTGGGGTTATGTCAGTCTCAGACAATCGTATGAAAGTGAGCATAGCTCTCAATATCTGCTCTGTAAGTCAGGATTTTAATGATTCTACATAACTTAAATAAATACAGTAGTCCTTTGGGAGGAATTTATCACCTTAACAGAAATAGTCATTTACATCCACAAAAAAAAAAAAAGAAAAATTCACCCATGTCTTTGACTGCTCCCTTTCTGTCTGTTTCAGTCTCCTCCCTATCCAATATCCAAATGTTGGAGTGCCCTGGCACTAGTTCCTAGGGCCTCTCTCTATCTGCACTCTTTCCCTAAGTGACTTCTCCCTATTACCATGGCATTAAATGTCATCTATATGTTGATTTCTTTCATGTTTATGTCCTCATTCCAAAACTCTTCTTAATGCCAGACTCACATGACCAACTACTTAGAGATCTACTTGGAGATCTCAGAGACATTAAACTTAAGCTGTCTAAAGTATAAATAACTCTATCAGGCGTGCCTGGCTGGCTCAGTCAGCAAAGCATGCAACTTTTGATCCTGGGGTAGTGAGTTCAAGCCCCACTTTGGACATAGAGCCTACTTGAAAAAAACACACACGAGAATAGCAATGAAAATCTTACTCAATCAGCGCCTTCTTCCCTACACCTCAATGTAACTTTTCCTTCCCCGGTCAAAATTTTCCATCCATTGAAAGGAACCACCATCTCTCAAGTTATTGAAACCACAAACCAGCTAATAATTCTTGATTCTACTATCTCCCTCCCCTCTTATGTCTAATCAGTAAGTTCTACATTTTCTAGCTCCAAAATATATCATAGACCTGCCTACTTTTTATCAGTTTTGCTGCCAACACCCTAGTTCAAGCCACCATCACTTCTTGCCCATGCTACTGTAATGAACTCTTAATGGATCATCCAACTTGAACGCTGTCCTTTCTTCCAGTCTGTTCTCCACATATTAGACAGAATAATCTTTTAAAAGCACTTTCCTGGGGTGCCTGGCTGACTCGGTCAGTAGAGTATGGGATTCTTGATCTCAGCATTATGAGTTCAAGCCCCACAAATGGCATAGAGCTTACATTAAAAACAAACAGGGTTGGCTCAGTTGATTAAGCGTCCAGCGCTTGATTTAGGCTCAGGTCACAATCTCCTGATTCATGAGTTCAAGCCACGCAGTGGGCTCCACGCTGGCAGTAAGGAACCTGCTTGGGATTCTCTCTCTCTCTCTCTCTCTCTCTCTGCCCCTCCCGCATACACTCTCTCTCTCAAAATAAATAAACTTTAAACAAAACAAAACAAACAAACATAAAACAACTCTCCTTTCACTTTAAATGAAGTCCATACTTTTTCAATGGGCTTCAAGGCTCTATGTAATCCGGACTTTGCCTACTTTTCCCACCCCCTCTCGGGCTACATTCCTTCAATCCTACTAGTCATACTGTCTCCTTTTAGAGCTGTGAACAAGGCAAGCTCTTTCCTGCCTCCAGCCCCTAACACATGCTGGGCCTTTTGCCAGGAATGTGCTTCCTTTCCCCTACTCCTGGTTACTCTTCACCAACCCAATTCCTTAATAAAAACCTCTCCACATGCAAATCCATCTTCACTGACCGCAATCTCCCTGACCTGCTCCTCATTCTCTGCAACTGTTCTCCTGTGTTTCCTTCACACATTTATCACAGTTTGAAATTATCTATTTATTGCTAATTTACTTGTTGATTATCTAACCCCCTCTATGGTATCTTTAAATTCTATAAAGGCATAGACAGCATCTGTTTTATTCTCTTGATGTATTACACAGTCCCTAACACAGTCCCTGGCACAGAATAGTTACTCAGTAATAGGGGCTGAATGAAATAGTAAGCATTTCTATTTAGCTTGTGTGATTTGAAGACGATGATGATAAGGTCATCCCCAATCTCACTCTATAAAGCTTTTTTTCTCTCTCCATCTCATTCAGCTTATAACAGCATGTGAAACCACCATTTGAGCAAACCCTTTGGACCAAGGCATTAGTTGGCAAACTACAGCCCCCTGGCCAAATCTGGCCTTCCATCTGTTTTTGTATGTCTAAACTGAGAATGCTTTTTATATTTTTTACATAATTGAAAAAAATCAAATGAAGAATAATGTTTTGTGACATGTAAAAATTATATGAAATTCAATTTCTTTATTTATTGGAACACAGCCAGTTAATTTGTTTATGAATTGCCTATTGCTAATGTCATGCCACAAGGGCAGAGTTGAATAGTTACAACAAAAACTGTATGGCCCTCAAAGCTTATAATATTTACTATTTGGTCCTTTTGCAGAGAAAGTATACCACACCTTGAGCTAATGCATTGAAGGATACTGTTAAAATGTATAAGTTGCCTGAGAAAAGTAGCGGAGTGAGCCATTGTATATCTATCTGCCACCTCAAATTTGGATTTGATTATTTAGTGTTTCATTCACCCAGAAGGGAGCCTAAGAAAATGGGTTATAGAGAGGTCTGGGTGGCTCAGTCGGTTAAGCATCTTCCTCTTGATTTTGGCTCATGTCACGATCTCACGGTTCGTGAGTTCAAGCCCCACTTTAGGCCCTGTGCTGGTGGTGCAGAGCTTGCTTAGGATTTTCTCTCTCTCCCTCTCCCCCGTGCTTGCTCTTTCTCTCTCTCTCTCTCTCTGTCTCTCTCTCTGTCTCTGTCTCTCTCGCTCTCAAAAATAAATAAATAAACTTAAAAAATTAAAAAAATAAAATGGATTATAAATGTAAAGAGAAGTTTTGTTAGGGAAAGAGAGTAAGACAAGTCCAAAGCCAGGGAGAGGGGACAGTGGGACTTAGGGAGGAAGCTGGTGAATGGATAATGAGAAAGGGGAGCTCTACCATGCACAGTGGGGGAGAGGGAAAAGAGTGTCTTCTTGCCCACATCTCCTCATTACCTGGCACTGAATGTGTCTGGAAGCCACAGAGAAGGCAGCCCAGCAGAGGCTAAGGCCTGGCCATGGAGCATGTCAGGCTTTCCACTCGTGGTTTCCACTGTAAGGAACTTGGGGGGATGCTTGGCAACACTCAGGCTGTGGCACAGTCCATCTGGGAAAGGAGGGCTGGGCAGAGGGTCCCTCAGAGGACCATGGAACATCAGGAAAACCTTGAATCCCTGGAGGACAGGGGAAGGGCAAGGACAGAATGCCTCTAGCACCTCATTCACAATTTTGCTTTTTGCTCTCCTTAATTCAAATCCTCCATATTTATGTCTCTAATCACCTAGATATGAAAAATCCCATTACTATGAAGTCCTCTGTGATTTCCCCTGAATTCCAGACTCAATGATTGGGGATGTGGCAGGGGTTTTCTGCCCTCTCTTTGCTCCTTTCCTACACCGGACGTATGTCGTGGCCATGGGGCTCCAGGGATTTTCTCAGGAGAGTTAACTATCTACTGCATTAGCTGAGTTTAGCTACCACACAGGCAATTGCCCAGAATGCCCACACACTGACATGTCTCCCTCTCCCCCTCCAGGCAAATTATTCCTGCTCCTCGGCATGAGTCACCACACATTAAGAGCTACCACAGGCCATATTTTTGCGTCAGCAACCTCAATACACTGTTTTTCTTACAAAGGGTGGGGAAACAGGAGGGAGGGAAACAGAGAAGGTACAAGGGTGGAATGGAACAAAGTGCACAGACCACAAACCAAAGGGGTGACTCTGATCTTCTACGTCCTACTGGCTTGGAAGGGCCTTTGATGTGTTAGGCAGCCTTCCGCTGGCTACTTGGGTTCATTTCCCTTGTTCTTTATATTATGTCTGTTCCCTTGTGATTGAGGAGCTTATTTTCTAATGTGGTGTTGGGACTCCAAAGGGACCCCCAGAGCCACTGCAAAAGGGATGTAAGGAAAGAGCCCCATGAACATTCTCACAGACCTAAAGAGGGAACACTTAATACTATAAAGTTAAAATTATTATTGGAACAGGGGCACCTGGATGGTCCACTTGGTTTAGCATCTGACTTTGGCTCACAGTTTGTGGGTTTGAGCCCCACATTGGGCTCCCTGCTGACAGCTCAGAGCCTGGAGCCTGCTTCAGATTCTGTGTCTCCCTCTCTCTCCGCCCCAACCTTGCTCACGCTCTGTCTCTGTCTCTGTCTCTCTCTGAAAAACAAACATTAAAGAAAATGTATTGTTGGAACAATAAACATGGAAGTGAAGTCTAAGCACAATGTGAAGAAGTCACAACACTGATAGGACAAGACAGGCTCGAAGAGTCCCTAACTCTGGTAATAATAGTACAGTGAAACCTTGGATTGCAAGTAACTTGTTCTGTGACAATTCCTCAAGACAGGTGAACATTTGTGATAGTTTTTAAAATGTTTATTTATTTTTGAGAGGAGGAGATGGTCATAGAGAAAGAAAGAGAGAGAGAGAGGGACACAGAATCAAAAGCAGGCTCCAGGCTCTGAGCTGTCAGTACAGAGCCTGACGTGGGGCTTGAACTCACAAACCATGAGATCATGACCTGAGCTGAAGTCAGGTGCTCAATCGACTGAGCCACACAGGCACTGCATATTTCTGATAAATTATAATTGGTAAACGAGTGATGTCTTGCAATATGAGTAGTATATGAGGCCTAATGTCACATGATCACAACTGAGCCAATGGTTCTTGAGATTCACTTTGATATACGAGTGCTTTGGATTGCAAGCATGTTTCCATAATAAATTATGCTCGCAAACCAAGGTTTTACTGTATTAGTAATTACTATTAAAACGCTTTTAAGATACACACACATACATACATATACACATATAACGTGTTTAATATAATCCTCACAACAGCACAATGAAATGGGTACTGTAATTAATGCCATATTCCAGGTAAGAAAACCAAGAACACTACCAAGAGTTGGGGCAATTGTCAGATAAAGCAATTGCCCCAACATCCCTAGGTTACTAATAGCCAGAATTTGAGCTTAGGGACCCAATGCAGGAGTCCATGCCCTTAATCACTAACCTGCTGCTCAGAGAATGTATTAAGTGTTCCAATATGAGTGAATATGCTGACCCTAGGTCTGAGACAGTCTTCTGATCAACCCTTTCTTTTCAGGGCAGACATTCTGACATGTAGCTCTGGGGAGAGGGAGGGAAGGAGAGAAGGAAGTGGAGTATGAGATGCTGTGTATTTCCACTTGTTCCTTGACCTACCTCTTATGCCTAGGCATGCGCTTCACTTTGGCTGGGATTGGCACAGTCTCATCCAGCAAAAATCTTGGAGTGAAAGGTTCAAGCTGTCTGTGTTTCTTTGTGTCCATATCATAGATTTGTTGCTTCCTGCCATCCACCATTCTCTCTCATACAACAGGGTTTTGTGGGCCACTCATATTTTTGGAGGGCAGTATACAAAAGTTTGAGCTTAGAAGGGGGGAGTTTTGGTAAGAGGCAGTGAAAGAGGAAGTGACTCACAAATGAAAATTTTCAGCTGGTCAAAACATTCTATCTGATGCATCTGACCACTCATAGAGTAAGGAAGGAGTCTCTCATTCCCATTTTCAAAAACAAAAGCTGCCTGGGGTAACAAACTATTCACTGAAACAAAGTTCACCATCGGAAACCTTCTGGGATTGACTCTTGGACAAAATTGCGGCCATGTGCATCCAGAATCACATCGTAGATTTAACCTGTAGTGAAGCACCTTTGCTTCACCATCACAGCCTAAGAGCTTTAGTAAATATTCAATGACAAGTCAGGTCCTGGAACCCTGCAACCCATTATTGCAAAGAAACAATAATCACTGAACACAGCCTTTCTAGATGGAAAATGGATGACTGTCCCATATTCACACAGCTGTAATGTGATAGATTGAAGTGGGACAACCACAAGCTGAGTGGACAGAAGAATGCTATAAAGATGAGCCAAGTCATGACTTTAAAACACAGACTGCAGTTACTGAGGAAAAGTGCAACAGATGGACCCGGAGACAAAGAGTTAAATGAAACTCTAGACCAAAGGATAACCTTTATATAGAGAGTGTGGATGATACACATGGTCATGGGCGTAGATCTGTATCTATAGCTAGACAGGGGTATACCTAGCAGCTTGAGAAACAAACACGATTACCATTAAGAGTATTGGGACACCTGGGTGGCTCAGTTGGTTAAGCATCCGACTTTGGCTCAGGTCACGATCTCGCGGTTCGTGGGTTTGAGCCCCACGTCAGGCTCTGGGCTGACAGCTAGCTCAGAGCCTGGAGCCTGCTTCAGATTCTGTATCTCCCTCCCCCTCTCTCTCTGACCCTCCCCTGCTCACGCTCTCTCTTTCTCTCTCAGCAATAAATAAAACATTAAAAAAAAATTTTAAAGAGTATTAATGGTTAACATATGGGGTAATACAAGTAAATTACTCACAATTAAATTAAGATGCTTCCTGACCACCAACTGTAGACCTTGCTAACTTCAGCTGTGTCATAATAGACAGAAATGTTACAAACCAGCTATGATTTTCTTCTTTGCAAGAAAGACTTGTGATCATCTTTAAAGACAGGAAGAAGGAGGGGTGTCTGGCTGGCTCAGTTGAAAGAGCATGTGACTCTCAATCTAAGGGTCATGAGTTGGAGCCCCACGTTGGGTGTAGAGATTACTTAAATAAATAAAACTTTAAAAATTTGTTTAATATTTATTTATATTTGGGAGAGAGAGACACACACGCAGAATCCGAAGCAAGCTCCAGACTCTTAAGCTGTCAGCACTGAGCCCAATGTGGGGCTTGAACTCACAAACCACAAGATCATAACCTCAGCTGAAGTCGGAAGCATACCCAACTGAGCCACCCAGGTGCCCCAATAAATAAAACTTTTTAAAAAATAAAGAGAAGAAGGAAATAAGAATAAAAGAAAGGAACTAAGAATATGCAGCCAGGTTATTTTAGAATGAAGATTTGCAAAAAAAAAGGAAAGAAAAGAAAAGAAAAAAGAACAAAGGGTAATACTTTTTTATCTACATCCACCTAAAATTTTCTGAAAAGAATGTTATGGGTTTGTTGAGACAACTGTCTGACCAGCTCTTCTACCTCTCCAGTCTTGGGTATCAGAGGCTCCAGAGGTTCTTAGCCTGGGGTTTTAGTGGGCCTGTGAAACTCTTGAGATTCTATGTTGAAATTTGCATGTTTATATGTGCATTTACAGATGTGTGCACATTTTCCCACGAAGAGTAGTTGTCTCCCTTTTTATATTATCTGAATAATCTTTTTAAAATTTTATTTATTTATTTTGAGAGAGAGAGACAGCATGAGCAGGGGAGGGTCAGAGAGAGAGGGAGACACAGAATCTGAAGCAGGCTCCACGCTCTGAGCTGTTAGCACAGAGCCCGATGCGGGGCTCGCACTAACGAACCACCAGATTATGACCTGAGCCAAAGTCAAATACTTAAGCAACTCCACCCAGGAGTACCTTCCCCTTTTTCTTTATTTTAGAGAGAAAAAGAGTGAATGGGGGAGGGGCAGAGGGCAAGAGAGAAACTCTTAAGCAGACTCCATGCTTAGCACAGAGCCTGACTT
Source organism: Hyaena hyaena (assembly GCF_003009895.1). Taxonomy (NCBI): domain Eukaryota; kingdom Metazoa; phylum Chordata; class Mammalia; order Carnivora; family Hyaenidae; genus Hyaena; species Hyaena hyaena. Next base: position 976,220 of record NW_024080708.1, on the reverse strand, counting down.
GGGGCTTGATCCCAAAACCCTGGAATCATGACCTTAGCCAAAATCAAGAGTAGGATATTCAACTGACTGAGCCACCTAGACACCCCTAGCTGGATAATCTTGACATTGGTTGACATTCTTGCCTTTAACCATGACATATTTTCTGTCAGTGTAATTAGGATATACATTTCTGGCCAAAATAATGCTATGGAAAAAATAGATGTAGACTGAACAATTTCTAGAGCATGAGGCTGATATCTGCATCCTATGGCTCAGTAAGAATAATTTGTCCCACTACATGTTTCCTTATCATATCTGATTGGAGAAGAAGATGAACCTAAACATCACCCATTATGTACCAGGCAGTACCATTCATTTATTGATTCAACATATATTTATTGAGTGTCTACAATGTTTACATACATTATTTTCTTTCCTAAGCCCTATATGATAAATATTATTTCCTATATTTTATGGGTGAGGAACTGAAAGTTCAGAAAGGTTAATTAATTGCTCAAGACCAAACAGAAAATGTTAGAGTGGCGATTTGAACCCTGGACTTGTGGGACTCAAAGCATGAGTTGCTACCCTTAATCCCATTCTACAGATGAAAAAAATTGAGGCCTAGAGAGGCAAAACAGTTGACTGGCTGTTACAAGTCACACGGTTGGGACAGGCACTCAGGCTTCTGTTCCCTGGGTAAGACCATCTGAGAAGCCAGCACCCACAGCCTTTATCTGGAGCTCTGCCAAGCATTGTGGCACTGTTTAGGTTGCCTTCTCCAAAGCAGCCATGCCCCTATGCTCTTGTTTCCAGCAGAAGTGATGCTATTAGATTACAGGCTTCCCTGGGTGACATGATAAATGGCTTCTCCCACTTGCCAGCTGCCTTACTGAATCACACAAAGCAGACTTTCCTAACAGGGCAAACTTAAAGGAGTCAGCTGTTGGCAACACTATTGTTTGACCTACCTCAGGTTGTGATGGAGGAGGTTGGCTTTTAGCTAGCCACTCCCAATGTGTAATTGATCAGTCTGTCCCCTTTAGCTGCCCTGCGGAAACCTTAGTCACTGATAGCTTTTTTTTTTTTTTTTTTAATTAGGGCTGGTTATAGTCCAAGTCACTCCTCCTCACACCAGATCTGTTAAAGGACATAGACCTTGACCATTAAAGATCCGCTGGATATTATGAGGACCTAGGAGTGCTCATGCATAGGAAATAAGGGAGAATGTTTCAGACCCTTTCTTAAGAATATGGGAGCTTTATACTGCTTCAGAGATTAGACAGAGTAATTAGCCCCAATGTCCAGAGGCTAATGGTGAAAGACTTGCCATAGCAATCACATATTCTTAGGATCAGAGTCACATGTGCGCACTCACACTCATGCTTCCACTGTACCCATGGCAATAGTGGGGGAATTGACATCCTCTGTCTCTTACATACAATAGCAGTCTCTATTTGCACTGTGCTACTTCTCTGCTTGTGCAGTTTCCTGGAGCCTTCTGCCTCAGTTATCCAAGCAAAATCCCAAGGAAATAGAGAAAAGAACTCTTGCTTTTTCTCTCCTTAAGTGGAATGAAAATAGTGGGGGTTACTTGCAGAGAGTTTGCCCAGGGCACTCTACCTCCAAAAGAATGACCTTAGCCTGCAAAAGGGTTTTAAATTACAAGGCAAATAAGCAAGAACTTAGGTGTTAGACATTTCCTGGGCTGAGGTCATTATTGGCATACTTTGGAATGTTGACCAGTTATAATATCGTTACCATCAAGGTAAGAATACCCTGTTTACTATACTGTATATTTTTGTTCCTTTTAAAAAAGGTTATTTATTTTTGAGAGAGACAAAAACAGCATAAGCAGGGAAAAGGCATACAGAGAGTGAGAGAGAGAGTGCCCAAATGGGGGACGAGCCCATGAAGCTGTAAGATCATGACCTGAGCTGAAAGCAAGCGTTGAACACTTAACCAACTGAGCCATCCAAGCACCCTTATACCATATCCTTTTTTAAATGTTTATTTATTTTTGAGAAAGAGAGAGAGAGAAGTAGAGAGAGAGAGAGAGAGAGAGCGCCCGCACACAAGCACATGCAAGTGGGAAAGAGGCAGAGAGAGACAGAGAGAGAGAATCCCAAGCTCCATGCTATAAGTGCAATGTATAATGCACTCATAAACCATATCTCATAACCAATGAACTCATAAACCATGAGATCGTGACCTGAGATGAAATCAAGAGTCGGATGCTTAACCAACTAAGCCACCCAGCCACCCCTATACCATATCCTTTTTTATTCTAAAATTTCTCAAAATCACCACGATATTTATGGAACCAAGGGGTACACTTCCTTGGAAGGCTGAACAATCTAAGTATATCCCCTGCTAAATGACAACTTTGAAAAATCCAGGGTTCTCTATTTTGAGAAACCTAGTCTACCAGAAAGTCGCACTCTGGATATGGTCAACACGCTTGTTTTTCCAATGGTAACAAACTCCAATCCCCCTACCCAGTCCCCATGGTTATGATCATTGCCCAGGGTAGCTGGTTGAAAAACCAATATGCACATCATCTGACCAGACTAAAATTAGGTGTTGGAACAACTTTACAGAAAAATGGAACCCAAGTCTCTCATTTTTGAGAGGAGAAAATCAACCAGTCTTCTAACTTCTAGTTCTCTAGAGCTGTGCTTGCTGCAGACAGAGATGGGGAAAAGGGGAAGGAAAGGGGAGATTTAGATGTGATATCTTGGATGCTCTGGAGATTTTTTCAGCATCTCTGAATCTAGACTTAGTGGTAACTGGTATTCCATTTCATCCTAGTGGCCATCTGAAGATGCCAACGGCTGGTAAATAGAATCAAGTTTCATTGTCTAGACTCCATTCTTCAAGGCAACACCTACCCATTGTGGGTCATCTGGATACAAGGTACATTGTCTGCAGACAGATTTTGTTCCCGTTTTTTTATAGTCTCTCTTATCGTACTTGCTCTTTCTCACAAACAGAGCAGAATAGATCAACAGGACAAATGCCACTATGTATACAGAATATCCATCTTAACTTTCTACTCACCATGCAACTTAGAGAATATTTCTTGGAACTTACTCAGGACTCCTGGAAGAAGTGGTATTCGGTCTGGTTCACAGAAGGCTTTTTAGCTGAATTGTACAGTAAGCAAAGTGCGTGGTTTTGGTCTGAAAATCCAGGATTTTCCAAACCCAGATATATAAGGGTATTTTTGTCTACTGTTCTGATAATACTCATCAAACACAAGAATAGTGACTTTTTCCCCTCAGATAATTGTATTTCTAAACACTAAGTGTGTGTAGTAATTCTTAATTATGAATCCAACAGTGATGTGTACTTGCCAAAGGCTGGGGACATTTTGCCAGGAAATATGAACCTTAAAGTTGCAATTCACACCGTTTACTCAGTTGGCAGGCAGAAACTAGAGTTGAAAGCCAGGAGTTCAGGAATTCTGAGTATAGCAGAGGTTGCAAGTGTCTTTCAAGTAGAAAAACCCAGTGGGACAGGAAGGTACCCACCTTACCTCATCCTACTATTTTGCCAAGATAAGCACCTCTTTGAAAATCAAGTGGAAAGGTCAAATGGCTTCTGGGTAAGGTTCCTTTAGAAGTTCATCCTTTGTCCACACTCATTGCTTTCGCAAGCTCATTGTGCAATCCCATAATTCAGGAGAGGTGGCTGTTGGAGGGAAATCATGGGACCTCACTTGAGTGTGTATGTGTGGGAGTTCCACTTGGTGTGTGGAGACCAAGTTCCAGGAAGGAATGATGCCTTTACTCAATGGAATTCTATTAACATGTAAGCTTAGACTTCTGGCTCAGAGGAAAAAGGAGTCATAAAGCAGTGTGGACTAGATGCCACTTAGTCGTTCCTGAACAGACACTTTTTGTCTTGCTGGGTTGTTTTTTTGGTGATTCCTTGGTATAAGGACTGAGAAAGAGATGTCCTTGGAGGGTGTGCTCTGTGTGTATATATGAAGCACCTCACCTCACCCAACCCTTACTTCCTCCATTCTCACTTACCCACATTCTCAACTCTATGCCTAACACAGAAAATCATTTAGGGGGTAAAACCATGAGTCACTTGCAAAGCAGTCCTTTAGGGGATCCTTAATGTGGTCTGAGGCTCAGATCGTTCAGATCATTCTTCTCAGAACCGTGGCTGACTTAGAATACCTTGCTAGGTCTTGTGATTCAGGGTTTCTCACAGTAGCTCTGGAGCAGATAATACTCATGGCCTAAGGCACATTGGCTCAGGGCACAAAGGAAGTCCAGGGGTTGTTCCTGTTCCCAATCTGGGTCCAGGAACTTTGTTTCCTCTCTTTGTCCAAACCTACCAGCTTCTGTGCAAGGATATTTCTTCAATGGCATGCCACCCCAGTGAACTGTGGATCCACATATCCCTCCCTGGAAAGAAGTACGGTTATGCAAATTGAATGTGGCAAATCAACATGGAAAGGAGGCTCGGAGGCCCAAGAAAGCAAGGGGCTCTCATGGACGGGTCTATGAAGCAGGGGTAGGGAGGACTCAAAGGAAAAGGGGGGTGCCATATTTAAGGAGCCAACCTCAACCTAGCTACTAATTTTAATGTATTCGTGAGCACATTGATCTTTTTTGACCTCCTGCTGGTGAAGCCTCCAGCTTCTTTGTCCTCCACCCACCCCCATCCCACCAACCACCTGGTCTCCACTCCAGGGTGGTGGGTCAGGGCAACCATCCCATTAGCCATACCCTCGGGATGGTTAGGGTCACTGCCCTTTCAGAAAGGCATACCTAAAGAAGGGGGAGGGGGTGGAGGAAGAGCTAGAGAAAACTATAGAAGGAGATTAAGGGCACGGGAGGGGAGGAGCTGCCATATGGCAGAAAGAAGGCATGATTAAAAAGATTAGCTGCCTTTCAGTGAGAAAGGCTGGGCTGAGGGGGGAAATGCATTAGAAAGCTATAAAATCACAGAGAGCCTCAAGGAGTGAACAATGAATTCCAAAGACAAAAAAAAAGAATCCCCTTTAAGTTTATGAGGTGGGATTAAGCCAAATCAAGAAAAGTCTGATTTTACACAGTGGAGAGGACATTTAGGGAATTCATTACCATGAGAAATGGCAAAATATGGCAGTAGAAATTATGTCCCCACCCCAAAGACATAGAAAGACTCACCATCAACAAACCCACAATGGATAATTAAAGGAAAAGTGGAAGGGGCATCCAAGAGGCCAACCTCAAGCCTCCCTCAACCCATCTGTTGGAGCGCCTGTGAAAGATAAGACCCCTGAGCTCAAGAAGAGAGCTGGCCTAGCCTTTTCCATTCTTAGGTTCTTATACAATATAGTAAAGATCTGTTTGCCATCCCAACACCTTTGGTTTCCAGATTCTGGAGGAGTATTAAACTACTGAAAATTATATCTTCCAGATGGCTTCTAAAGATTTTCAAAATCAAATATCTACAATCTATCATGTTATAAATAGCTTTGAACTTGGAGCCATAAACATCAACTACACAAACATCTTGGCCTAGGTCATAAAAGTGATTAATGTGAACCTAAATGAAATCAGGCTCAAAGACTTAAGCATCTGAATAAAAGTGGAAACCTATGACACACTTCAATTTTGCTAAGTAAATTGGAGCAAAGGATTGGGGTAAATACCTGACTCTTTGGAAAACTCCACAGGTGAACTTGAGCAAGGCTGATTCCAGAAGATGAGTGGCTCTTCTCAGGTAATTGTCACTTCTATAGGTCATAGGGTGATGAGTAGCAAATGGAAAGACAAAAATAAGAGGGACTTATTCTCACCTCGTCAGTCTCTCTCTCTCTCTCTCTCTCTCTCTGTCTCTCTCATGCACACACACGATGCCTAGCATGTGGGAATGATGAGAGCAGACATTCAGTGAGGAGCTAATTACTTCCAGGGAGCTGAATTCTACCCCATCACAGGTAATCCCAGAAATATGTCTGCCAGTCAACCAGATGGCACTTAAACTTCAGAATGGCCACACGCAAAAGCAAGATGTTTATGATACCCTTTCAGGGTTGATTGCACTGTAACAGCTTTTAGATGTAACAGAAGTATTTGAATATTTTCCTTGAGGTTGCTTTCAGAGTGGCTAGCACATTTTTTAATCACTGGAAGGAGCTGCCAAAGGTGATATTAAAAATGGATGGATAGTTTTGGATGATTTCAAGGAACTGGCATGGGGCCTATTGAAAGTGCAATTTTATTTTGCTCTTCAGATTTATTGCCAAAGGCAATGCCATTACCTTTGCTGGGGGCAAAACCAGTTAGTTTCGGTGACTGAAGCCAAGCAAGCTGTTAGGAGCAATGCCTAGATATTGTGGCTGAGAAAATAGAATTTTTAGTAAAGATTCCAGGAAGCCAAGATGTTTCTGGGTAATATCGAAATCACAGAAGCAAATTCTACTCCTTTCAGATCAAATGTTACCCCTACAATGACGTTATGAGGCCAATGGGCCATGAGACCTTTGTTCTCTTCAATCTGCTTTGAATTGTCCATTTAAAGACCTACTACTGTATCAGAAACACCCTTTCTGAAGCCCTCAAGGAATGAGTAGGGGAGGGGCAGCCCCATCCTTGGATCAAAGCTCTTAAGAAACTATCTCCTTGTGACCTAGGTACTGTCTCTCTCCAGGAAGGGGTCCTTCTCTTCATGAATGCCCCCTGGGACTTAATGAAGCCAGCTTTCTTCCCAGCACCTCGCATTACCAGGAGCTCTTTGTACAACAGAAAACCCATTTTGATTAGCTTCATGTCTCTTTCTGACATCATTTATATTCTCAACAGTAATATGGATGCTTAAATTTATATATTTATTTTAATTTTTTAAATATTTATTTATTTTTGAGAGAGAGAGAACATGTGCAAGCAGGGGAGGGGCAGAGAGAGAGGGAGACAAAGGATCTGAGGTGGGCCCTGCGCTGACAGCAGATAGCCTGATGTAAGACTCGAACTCATGAACCAGGAGATCACGACCTGAGCCGAAGTCAGACGTTCAACTCACTGAGCTACCCAGGCACCCCAATATGAATGCTTATATTAAAAAAAATATGTTCTACATGTTAGCTGTGCACACACAAAAAAGCATACAGGCACACACACAAAATAGGCACACATCAAAAGGCATAAAGATGAAAATTCTAAGTATCCATATGCTCACTACTCTAAGATTGCCACCAAGCACCACACGGTGGTTTTATTTTTTCCAAAATTACCAGCTCTGACCTTTCACAATTCCTTTCCCTGTGAGGGGCAAGCATACTCATGCCTTCCCAATCTGATCCATAATATTATAGTAACTTCCAGCCGCTGGTTCTTAAGGCTTAGTTCCATTTGTTTTGTGACTTTAACCTCCTATTTTGTTCATAGTCTCATTTTCCTCACTCCCACTCTGTGCTCTCTTTGTGGTGCTTATCCTTCCGGTGTTGGAGTCAGAAGAAGGAAAGAGGGAAAACAGTTCACTGTCATGAAGGCCACTGCTTGCTATCTCTCCTCAGCCCTCCTTCAAGAAGGGACTTCAAGCCTGGGTGGGAATTTTTTTGGCGGGGGCGGTAAGTCTAGGGTTGTATTAGTAGTGATGAGCGCCTAAAGGGGAAATTATTAACTCCAGGAGAAATAGGAGAATTGTGTATATGTAAGGGGGGGAAAGTGTCCCAAGGGAGCAAAGTTATTACATTCCATAAAGGAAGTGAGTAGTGAATGCTTAAAATTGAAAAATCAAGAAATAGAGGTATAAGCTTTAGGTCAGGAATTTAGAGCCAAATACCAAAATAAACCCCAAAAACAACCAAAAGAAATGAGAGTGGTTGCCTCTAAAGACACAGTGACTGAAAAGGGTGGATGTTGCTGTTTTTTTTTTTTTAATTTTTCAATAAAGTCTCCTGGTATTACCTGTTCGTCTATGCACATGTATGGCTTTGATAATAACAGTAACTGCTGAGAAGGGTTTTGGTGGAGGTTAAGTAATATAACTCAGCTAAAGCTCTTAGCAAACTTCTGGAAGTACATGTGTTACTATTGAAACCCCCCAGTTACATCAGGTACTACAAATTTTTTTAAGTCATTTCTTAAGACAGTAGAAATGAGAAAAGTATTAAAATATGAAAAATATCCTGGTTGCTAAAGGATGTTTTAGGGTGTTAAAACAGTTGGCTAAGCCATATGATTGGTATCATCCCTCAATTGTTTGTATTGTATAACCATATGATTTTTCCTTTTTTTTAAGTTTTTTTTATGTTTTATTTATTTCTGAGAGAGAGAGAGAGAGAGAGCATGAACAGGGGAGGGTCAGAGAGAGAGGGAGACACAGAATCTGAAACAGGCTCCAGGCTCCGAGCTAGCTGTCAGCACAGAGCCCGATGCGGGGCTCGAATCCACGAACCATGAGATGGTGACCTGAGCCGAAGTCGTATGCTTAACCAACTGAGCCACCCAGTCTCCCCAAACAGATGATTTTTCTAAGGCTGTTTTATTTTTTAAAATGTAAATCCAAGTTAGTTAATATATAGTGTAATATTGATTTCAGGAATAGAATTTAGTGATTCATCACTTACATATAACACCCAGTGAGTACTAAAAACTTTTTAACATTAGCTACAGAAAGCTATAACCGGGAAGGTCCATCAGCTGTGTGTTGTGTTCAGAGTCATGAGATTCTTGGTCTTTCAGCCATTTTGGATTATTAAGAGCTCTATTATCACCTTCATTATTCTCCTTCCTCGTAAGTGCATTATCTTTAGTGCTAGGAGCCAAGAAAGATGTCTATGTTTTTCCCCTCTGACATTTGGTCCCAGAAGTAAAATGCACTCAGCAAAATAAATGATGCGGCTTGGTTTTGCAGAGCACAGGAGACCTTGGTTCCTTAAAGTAGATGTCTCAGACTGGATAGTGTTTTCTCCAGCATTGCGAAGGTGTTAATGCTTCTATTGCTGGGGCTGAAGACACCAGCACTCCCTCGTAGCTGAGACATCAAATCTCTGGACTCTAAGGCTAAGGGAATGAAATCTGAATGAACAGCTTAAGAGTACCCTGTAAGCTTCTCATCTGGAAGTGAGCTCAGAAGCTTTTCCCTTGAGACACCTCCTTGGGAGTTTTAAAATCCTGTTTGTTTGTTTTTTTTTAAATTTTCTTCTCATTTAACTGCATATCTGAACCATGGTTTGAGGCAGTCTGACTTTTATTAAAGGTCTGGTCCCACCATAGTCAGGAAAATCTTCCTTCCTTTCTTTCTCTCTTTCTTTCTTTCTTTCTTTCTTTCTTTCTTTCTTTCTCTCTCTCTCTCTCTCTCTCTCTCTTTCTTTCTTTGTTTTTTTAATAGTTTATTGTCAAGTTGGTTTCCATATACCACCCAGTGCTCATCCCCACAATTGCCCTCCTGCATGCCCATCTCCCCCCTCCCCCCACCCCCCTCAGCCCTCAGTTTGTTCTCAGCAATTCTTTCTTTCTTTCTTTCTTTCTTTCTTTCTTTCTTTCTTTCTTTCTTTCTTTCTCTCTGTCTTTCTTTCTGTCTTTCTTTCTTTCTTTTGTTCTTTCATTCTTTCGTTCTTTTTAATTTTTTTTGAGAGAGACAGGGTGTGCAAGCAGGGGAGGAACAGAGAGACAGAGAGAAAGAGGGCGAAAGAGAATCCCAAGCAGGTTCTGCTCTGTCAGTGCAGAGCCCAACGTAGGGCTTAATCTCACATACCCATGAGATCATGACCTGAGCCAAAATTGAGTTGGACCCTTAACTGACTGAACCACCCAGGCACCCCCAGAGGAAAATCTTTCTAATACCACACAAACTTTCAGAATAAAGAAAGCATATAGGTAATGTGGTATCCAATCAAAGCCCTGAATCTGGAGCCAGATGGATCTGAGTTTGAGTCTTTATTCTGCTACTGCCAGTCACCTTAAACAAGTTACTTAGTCTCTCTATGTCACAGTTTTCTCTTCTCATCTGATCAATAGGAATAATAACAACACCCACTCTGTAAGATTCTCTTGAGGACTAAATGAGAAACAGCATGTAAATCGCTTCACACAGTGCCTGGTGCATAATAAGCACTGGAGAAATGCTAAGCGGGGTTGTCTTTATTCACCAATCTTCCCCTGGGAAGTGAAGCAGGTCCTTTCCATTTGAAAGAGAGGAATCCAATTAGGTACCTAATCAAGCCACAACTCTCTTTGCTTATCATCCAAACGGGAAAAACACAAAAGCTGAAGGAAGCCCAAAATTATCAAAAAATACTTTTCTTGTCTTCAACCTGGTGAAAGGAAACCTTGCTTTCTTAAATTCACCAATGGTTTCTTACCGTACCCTTAGCTCCCACTAGTGGTACACTGCGTGCAATGTCCCCCAAGTTTCTGGGTACATTTTGGAAAACAGCAACCCAGTACATGAGCTCTCAATTTGAAGTGGGAGAGAACTCTCTAAACTGCAGTTGTAGTGTGCTTGTTTTTTTTTTAAATTTTTTGTTTATTTATTTATTTGGAGAGAGAGAGAGAGAGAGAGAAAGGAAGAACATAAGTGGGGGAACAAGAGAGGGAGAGAATCCCAAGCAGGTTCCACACCTTCAGCACAGAGCCCAACCCACGAGCCTCAAGATCATGACCTGAGCCAAAATCAAGAGTCAGACACTGAACTGACTGAGCTACCCAGGTGCCATGTGGTGTTGCTTTTTTTTTTTTTTTTAATCTTTACAAATAGTTTATTGTGGTGTTGCTTTTTTAAACCACGATTCAGATCAAGGTATTGACAACCAGTAGTTGTAACCAGTAGTAACCAGTAGTTACACCCTCCAAGATTGCCAGTCCACATCAATAGGAGCCTCACAAGAACTGAGACTCAGACTGAAGATTGACCCTGGCAGTTCATGGATGACTTTGGTGCAGAAAATGGCATGTGATAGCCTGCCCTTAGGGACTTCTGGGGAAAGTCATTCCTAGTTATATTAATTATTCAGCCAATTCTCTTCATAATTTCTTTCAAAGCAAAGTCACTTAGATTGGCTCTTTTTAACTGAATGCTTAAGAAACATTTCCAAGAGGTCATGACAGCCAAATTTTCCATGAAAAGACCATCACAGAACCCTTTAATTTGGATCACCATGCCACCTCTAGTCTGAGGAAAAGGGACAGGGCATTTCCGATTCCAGTAATTTCTTATGTAAAAGTTCTAGTGAACGTGTAAGCAAAAAAGAATAACCCCGTGTTACTTTGTGTTTCTCTTCCTTCCTTCTAGTACTTTCCTTCTTTGTGTCTCTTACTATATCTTGGTGCCACTCCTTTCCCAACACCTTCCTCAAACTAGTTCAGCTTTATTTCACAAGGACTGGGTTTAAGAGTCAGATTCCAAGTTTACTAAGACACCAGCCCCACACAATCATGTCATTAAAATCATCATTAAATAGTATATTCCAGAGGGTGTCACTAAATAATCAAAGTTGCCATAGTTTCAGAGCTTCTAGAAAGGGAGTCACCTTTCGGGGCTTGGCTCTGAAGAATGCTCCCAAACGTGCCCCATTTTGCTTTCTCTTTGTCTGTTGGACAGTGCAGCCTATTCCATGCTTGCTACAATTGCCACTTTGCCTAAGACCTCACCCATTTCTGCATATTTGGCAAGAGAATATAATAACCTATTGTACCCAGGAAATAGGGTCCCGTAACCATCATGTGAAGTGCACAGAACCCACTGGAAGGTTTTAATGGAACACAGAGGAAGCATTTTAGCAGTAAGGATCATCAGAGAACACTTCCAGCTAATGAGCCACATGACTTCTGTTATGGCAGTTGGTGGGAATTGCCTTTGCCTTTTAAAATATGATCCTCCCAGCCTGGGTGGCTCAGTTGGTTTAACATCCAACTTCAGCTCAGGCCACAATCTCACTGCTCATGGGTTCAAGCTCGTATCGGGCTCTCTGCTGTCAGCACAGAGTCCCCTTCAGATCCCCTGTTCCCTTCTCTTTCTGCTCCTCCCCTACTCACATTTTCTCAAAAATATTTTTTTAGTGTTTTTTTCATTTTTTTGAGAGAAGGGGATAGGGGCAGAGAGAGAGGGAGAGACAGAATCCAAAGCAGGCTGTAGGCTCCAAGCTGTCAGCACAGAGCCTGACACAGGGCTCAAACTCAGGAAACACAAGATCATGACCTGAGCTGAAGTCGGACACCCAACCGACTGATCCACCCAGGTGCGTCTCTCTCAGAAATAAATTTTAAAAAACATTTTATGAAGCCAGCATCACTTGGATTCCCAAGCCAGACAGAGATCCAGCAAAAAAAGGAGAACTACAGGCCAATATCCTTGATGAATACGGATGCAAAAATCCTCAACAAGATACTTGCAAATCGAGTGCAACAGCACATAAAAAGAATCATCCACCATGATCAAGTGGGATTCATTCATGGGTTACAGGGTTGGTTCAATATTCACAAATCAATCAATGTGATACATCACATCAATGAAAGAAAAGATAAAAATCATATGATCCTGTCAATAGATGCAGAAAAAGCATTTGAAAAAATACAGCATCGCTTCTTAATAAAAGACCCTCGAGAAAGTCAGAATAGAAGGAACTTACTTAAACACCATAAAAGCCATCTATGAGAAGCCCTCAGCTAACATCATCCTCAATGGGGAAAAACGGAGAGCTTTCCCCCTGAGATCAGGAACACGACAGGGATGTCCACTCTCACCCCTGTTGTTTCACATAGTGCGGGAAGTCCTAGCATCAGCCATCAGACAACAAAAGGAAATCAAAGGCATCAGAATCGGCAAAGAAGAAGTCAAACTTTCACTGTTCACAGGCGACATGATACTCTACATAGAAAACGTGACAGACTCCACCAGAAGCCTACTAGACCTGATCCATGAATTCAGCAAAGTTGCAGGGTACAAAATCAACGTACAGAAATCAGTTGCATTTTTATTCAGCAACAATGAAGCAACAGAAAGAGAAATCAAGAAACTGATCCCATTCATAATTTTACAAAAAATCATAAAATACCTTGGAATTAACCTAACCAATGATATATGAGATCTGTATGATGAAAACTATAGAAAACTTATGAAGGAAATTGAAGAAGAAACAAAGAAATGGAAAAACATTCCATGCTCATGGATCGGAAGAATAAATATTGTTAAAATGTCATGACTACCCAAAGCAATCTACACATCCAATGCAATTCCAATCAAAATGGCACCAGCATTCTTCTCAAAATGAGAACAAACTATCCTCAAATGTGTATGGAGCCACAAAAGACCCCGAATAGCCAAAGTAATATTGAAGAAGAAAACCAAATGGGAGGCATCACCATCCCAGACTTTAGCCTCTACTACAAAGCTGTTATCATCAAGACAGTATGGTATTGGCACAAAAACAAACACATAGGCCAATGGAATAGAATAGAGAACTCAGATTTGGACCCAAAAATGTACAGCCAACTAATCTTTGACAAAGCAGGAAAGAGTATCCAATGGAAAAAAGACAGCCTCTTTAACAGATGGTGTTGGGAGAACTGGACAGCAACCTGCAGAAGAATGAAACTAGATCATTTTCTCACACCATACACAAAAAGAAACTCCAAATGGATAAAGGACCTGAATGTGAGACAGGAAACCATCAAAACCCTAGAGGAGAAAGCAGGAAACAACCTCCTGACCTCCACCGCAGCAATTTCTTACTTGACACATCCCCAAAGGCAAGGGAATCAAGAGCAAAAATGAACTATTGGGACCTCATCAAGATTAAAAGCTTCTGCACGGCAAAGGAGACAATCCATAAAACTAATAGGCAACTGATAGAATGGGAAAAGATAGCTGCAAATGACATATCAGATAAAGGGCTAGTATCCAAAATCTATAAGGAACTCCCCAAACTCCACATCCAAAGAACAAACAATCCAGTGAAGAAATGGGCAGAAGATATGAACAGACACTTCTCCAAAGAGGACATCCAGATGGCCAACAGACACATGATACTCAGCATCCCTCCTCATCAGGGAAATACAAGTCAAAACCACACTGAGATACCACCTCATGCCAGTCAGAGTGGCCAAAATGAGCAAATCAGAGAACTCTAGATGCTGATGAGGATGTGGAGAAATGGGCACCCTCTTACACTGTTGGTGGGAATGTATATTGGTGCAGCCCCTCTGGAAAATAGTGTGGAGGTTTCTCAGGAAAATAATAGAACTCCCCTATGACCCAGCAATAGCGCTGCTAGGAATTTACCCAAGGAATACAGGAGTGCTGATGCATAGGGCCACATGTACCCCAATGTTCATAGCAGCACTCTCAACAATAGCCAAAACATGGAAAGAGCCTAAGTGTCCATCAACTGATGAATGGATCAAGAATATGTGGTTTATCTATACTATGGAATACTACATGGCAATGAGAAAGAATGAAATCTGGCCATGTGTAGCAACATGGTTGGAACTCGCGGGTGTTATGCTGAGTGAAGTAAGTCAGGCAGAGAAGGACAGCTACCATATGTTTGCATGTATAGGAGGATATGGAGGAACTTAATGGAGGGCCATGGGGGAGAAGAAGGGAAAAAATAGTGGGGGAGAGGGATGGAGGGAAACCATGAGAGACTCTTGAATGCCAAGAACAAACTGATGGCAGATGGAGTTGGCGGGGAGGGGAGGGGGGGTGATGGGCATGGAAGAAGGCACCTGTGAGGATGAGCACTGGGTGTTACATGGAAACCAACTTGACAATAAACTATTAAAAACAAAACAAAACAAAAAAAACAAAAAAAAAACAAGAAAAAGAAAATAAATAAAATAAATAAAATATGAGCCTCCCAAAGTCCAACCAAAAAGTGCTCGCTAGTCTGCTTGCCACGGATCATCATGATGACAAGTACTAGTAAAAGGTAAAAACCAATAAAGAAACAGCTCCCGGGTCTCCTAAAATGTGACTAAAAGAAAGCTAGGGGATACAAAGGGAACCAACTTGCCTGTTTTAAAATCTAAGCTTACTCATAAAATATAACCTCCTAAGCAAGAACTATGTATTTACTATGTCTTCTGAGTCCTTGGTATCTTCGCTCATAAGTGAACTTGGTCAGCTCTCGGTTCGTTTAAAGAAGCAGTTACTGAAACAATTATGGAGTTCTGGGACCAGTTTCAGCCCATTTCGGCAGAGGGATCACTCACTTCTAGGAAAGTGCTGAGGTCAGCTCACTTGTCTATGACTTCTGCAGCATACAAACTGCTGCTTATAGCAACAGCAAGATCCTAAGGGGCTTTCAAACCCTCAAAGGAAGAATCAGCCATGCTTAGTAGAATTTTCAATTTGGTAATTGTCACATGGGACACAAGTAGTTCCCAGCTAACAAACAGAGCCGGATCCAAAAATGTCTTAGTTAAGTCGTTATTTGGAACTCAAACCCTACGTTCCCAAGAATCAGTGATATAAATGATGACGTAGGCTCCAAGTCCAGCCCACAAGAGCTTATTGTACCTTTATTTTTTTAAGATTATTTATTTATTTTTGAGAGAGAGAAAGAGCAAAAGCAGGGGAGAGGCAGAGAGAGAGGGAGGGAGAGAGAGAATCCCAAACATGCTCTATGCTCTCAGTATAGAGACCAATTTGGGGCTCGAATACACGAACCTAAGGATCTGGGCCAAAACCAAGAGTGGGATGCTTAACTGACCGAGCCACCCAGGCACCCCTATTGTACCTTTAATGTTGGTGAAATGCAGAATCTTGGCTAGAGAAATAGCAGAAAAAGTGGTTTTGGTCACTAAACCAGTAATTAAGTGAGGCAGAAAGAAAATGAACAATTATTTTTCTTTTTTTCCCCCCTCAACTGGTAATGCTTGAAGAACATCAAGCCTAATTACAGGAGGATAAGGAAATTGGTAGAGATTTTTGTGGCACTTTCAATGGGGAGTTTTCTGGGCTTCTTGATGGGCTTTGGCATTTGCTGATACTGGTGTCTTCTTATCTTTTACTGTTTCCATTCCTTTAGTATTTCACAGTTAGGTTCTTGGTACTCAAGAGTTGACCCTATTTCTTGTTAGATCAGTTAGATGAGATGACATAAAGTAAAAGGCTAGTGTACAGCACTGAGCCCTGAGCCAGAGCAGGAAAAAAGCAGTTAATGAATATTAGGTAACTCTGGCGACAGATATAGTAAGTCTGGATTTAGGCAGTATTTCCCAAAAGATCGTGCACAAACCCAGGGTTTTACATCATTAATGGCAGCAATGGCGTCTTTTCTCAATTTCTGTTTACAAAGTCAGTATTTAAAAGCATTCATTTTAAATGAGAACTGTTTGATAGCCTTTAAGGCAAAGCCAGTGATCCCACGTTGATAGCTAGTGGTTTGGACGATGATGTTCAAGCTTGCATTGCTCATATGGTTTAAAGTTTTTATTTATAGTAATGCATTGTTCCACTTCGGCCTACTGTGGATTGTTAGCTAATAGACAAGAAGTATCAGAAAGGCTGTTGTTGAAATAGAAATGAGAAAGGATGATAGAAATTTTGTAGCTTTGTCTTTTGTGGGCTGAATTGTGTTGCCCCCAAATTCATATATTGAAGTCCTAACCCCCAAAAACTGCAGAATGTGACTGTACTTGAAGGTAAGGTCTCTTCAAGAGATAATTATGTAAAAATGGGGCCATTAGGGTGCGCCCTAGTCCAGTATGACTGATGTCCTTATAAAAGGAGGAGCTTAGGACACAAGGGAAAGCCATGGGAAGACACAGGTAGAAGACAGCTGTCTACATGCCAAGAAGACAAGATTCAGAGAAAATCAACCCTGTGGACACCTTGGTGTTAGACTTGTAACGTCCGGAACTGTGAGAGAATAAATTTCTGTTGTTTAAGGCCCCCAGTCTATGCCATTTGTTATGGTAGCCCTAGCTGACTAATACATTATCTGAAGCTGCTCTTCTAGATTCTTAACTGGAAAAATCTGATCTAAAAACCTTACACAGCACATGAAGCTATCTCTCATAATTCAAATTAAATGGGAAAGCTGAAAGTATAGTGACAATTATGTACAATCTGGCTCTACATTTTTGTCGGGGGAGGGAAGAATAAATACATTTGCTCTGTTACTTGTGTACAAGGTATGAAGAAATAGTAGCATTGTTTTCTAATGTCATCACTTAGAAACAAAATACTAAAAATTATGTAAATAAGTGAATTTATTTTTACAGTCTGAAATGCAAGAATTTCAAACATCACAGCATGGAAGCTGTTTCCATCTATTTTTTGATGCCATCACACATAGTTAAATTGCTTTTGACATTTTAATATACATTAAAGAAAACATACTGTAATGTCATGTTTAAATGTATTTGTCAATAAATCGTGTTTTATTTTGTATGCTCTAAACAGCACAAATCACTCAAATAAGATAAATCCATTTCTTCCCATATTTTGGATAATATTAAAGACTGCATTAGAATGTACAGTAAAACCTTAGATTTCAAGTAACTTGTTCTGCAAGTGTTCCACAAGATGAGCAAACATTTCTAATAAATTTTAACTTTATAAGCGAGCAATGTCTTGCAATATGAACTCGTGATGCCAAATGTCATATGATCACAACTGAGTCAATGGTTCACGAAATTCACTTTGATATACAAGTGCTTTAGATTACAAGCATGTTTCTGGAACAAATTATGCTTGCAAACCAAGGTTTTAGTGTACTTCAGGATATGATCTTTGTGGGTAGGAAGCCACTGAGATGGCCCCCAGTGGTTCTCACCTCCTGGTGTTCCGGTCCTTGTGTAATTCCCTCCCCTTGAATGTGACCTGCTTCTAACTAATAGAATATGGCAAAAGTGATGGGATTTCACTTCCAAGATTAGATTACAAAGAGTACGACTTCTGCCCTGCTTACGCTCCCTGCAGTCTCTGTCTCCATCACTCACTCTGAGGGAAGCCAGCTGCAATGTTGTGTACTGTGAGGTCCACATGACAAGGAACTGTTATCTCCAACAACCAGAAAGAAACTGAGTCCTTCTCCCAGTCACATGAGTGGGCTTGGAAGCAGATTTTTCCGCAGTTGAGCCTTCAAATAAGACCAGAGGCCATGCCTAAAGCTTTGAGTGCAGTCTTGTAAGAGACCTTGAGCCAGAGGCGACCAACCAAGCCATGTTCAGATTTCTAGCCCACAGACACTGTGACATACTAAATGTTGCTTTCACTGCTAATTTGGAGGTAATTTGCTTTGAAGCAATAGATCTACTAATACAATGTTCAATAATATAATAATCTAAAATGAAATAATTTGGGGGCACCTGAGTGGCTCAGTTGGTTGAGCATCTGACTCTTGGTTTCTGCTCAAGTCATGATCTCACGGTTCACGAGTTTGAGCCCTGCATTGAATTCTGTGCTGACAGCACAAAGCCTGCTTAGAATTCTCTCTCCCTCTCTCTCTGTACCTATCCTGCTCACTCGCTCTCTCTCTCTCTCTCTCTCTCTCTCTCAAAAATAAACTTAAAAATGAAATAATTTTTGCTTATAATCACTTTTTGTTATATATCATTGCAAGAATGAGAAAATATTTCAACAATTTCTGAAAAAAATCAGAAATTATTTATTAATATGAAAGGGGTACAGAGACTTATAATAGATTAGGCAATGCCTTCCTTCTCTGAAGAATCTTTGGGCTGTATTAGCAGAGGATGATTACAATGGGACCAATCTTTTCCCCTAGGTTAGATTTACCAGGGGCGCTGTTTAAAAATGTAGATTTCTAGGCTTTCCAGGAATTACTGGATCAGAAAAATCTAGATCACTGGCTCAGAAGATATAGTGGACTGAGTCTAGAAATCTTCATGTTGCCAAGTCCCGTCACACCAAGCAAATCCAATGCTCAATGAAATATGAGGAATATTGTTCAGATATGCTGGGCTTTTCAAGCTTGGCTGTACAATGGACTCATTTTAGGGGTTTATTCAACCCTCTGTTTTACTCCAGAAACATTTTTTTTTGCTTTGTTTTGTTTTGTTTTTGTTCTTGTTTTTAAGTAATCTCTACACCCAAAGTGGGGCTTAAACTCACAGCGCTGAGATCATGTGTCATATGCTCTACAAACAGAGCCAGCCAGGTGCCCCTACTCCAGACACTATTTTTTAAAGTTTACTTATTTTTCAGAGAGAGAGAGAGAGATTACAAACAGGAGAGAGGGCAGAGAGAGAGAGAGGGAGACACAGAATCCAAAGCAGGCTCCAGGCTCTGAGCTGTCAGCACACAGCCCCATGAGGAGCTGGAACCCACGAACTGTAAGATCATGACCTGAGCCAAACTCAGACGTTTAACCGACTGAACCACCCAGGGGCCCCTGCAGACACAGAATCAGAGTCTCTGAGAGCGGGCCAAGGAATCTGTATTGTTAAGTCTCTCTAGTCTGTTCTGAAGTAATTTCCTAAGGACCAGTGTGCCTTGGCCAGTGAATGTCACTGAATTGTCCTTGGCTTCTGCCACCCACCCTTCCTGTCTGAATAGTCTTTTGGAAAACAGTGCTTAAACTAAGCATCTCAGATTTTATCAATTCTAGAGGAACTTGCCCACCCCTTGGGTCACATGGACCAGGAGTGAGAACAAGAGCCCGGCTTTGGAGGAAAGTGACACAACTTAATGGTGGCAGGGTAGGAGGAAAGCACATAAATGAATATTCTACTTATGTCAGCACAGTTCTAGAGGCACCCACAACTCACGTCTCATGCACCATGGGAGAAAACAAGGACCCTGTCATAAACAGTATCTCGAAATCAATGTTCTCAAGGGTGGCCTGACTAGACCTAAATGTCAGGCACTATGGCCTATTTCGTAGCTGGCCCCTAGCCTTTCCTTTCTTTACATATCCCAGTGAGCAGGCTGATCTGTGAGAGCAGCAATAATAGGCCCCATTTCTGGAGACTTGCTGCATACAGTCAAGTCCTATGGTAAAGACTCAACATGCATCAACTCATGTAATACTTATAATAATCTGGTGAGCTACATACATCTACAGTCTCCTTTTTTTTAAGTTTATTTATTTTGAGAGAAAGAGGGGATGCACACAAGCAGGAGAGCGTCAGAGAAATATGGAGAGAGACAACCTCAAGCAGGCTCCATTCTGTCAGTGCAGAGCCCGACATAGGGCTTGAACTCATGATCACTGAGATCATGACCTGAGCCAAAATCAAGAGTCAGATGCTTACCTGACTGAGCCACCCAAACGCCCCTGTAGTCTCCATTTTATACACGAGGAAACTAAGGCTCAGAGAGGTTGAGTGGCTTGCCCCAGGTCACAAAGCTAGAAAGTGGCAGAGGTTGGAATCATACCTGTCAACCTGAGAGGCTGGGACCTTTAGCACTAGACTTTTTGTATTTATAAAATGGTACCACTTGTCCCTTTGGCTAAGATGTTCAGTACTGAGGCTAAAAACAGCCACAACTAGGGAAGTAGATGTTTCTTTTATTATAGCCTCAGGGCTTCTCTGAACTTAGGGATCCTCCCTGGCTCCGCCCTGCCCTTGGGACATTCTCTGTTGGTCAGGGCCACAAAACTGTGTCTGGACACTCTGGCTGACAGGTCCCTGCTTTGCTAGCTGGCCCTCTACAGCCTCTTGGAAAACTTTTTCTGTGATCCAAGATCCTGTAGGAGATTTCAGGAATTCTGAGGCTCTCTCATACTTGTGTCTCATACTTGTGTCTACAGCAGCTCATTTCCTAGCTTCTGGAAGTGAGGGGGCATGAATATGTCTTCATCAGGGACTGCAAGGAGAGGTCTCTCTGGCTCAGGGGACTCAACAGGTCCGATTTGCCCTCACCTGGGGTTATGTGAGACAGCACTTAACCATAACCATCCTCTTCCTGGTTTCAAAAGAGAAAGCACAATTAGGTTCCATAGGTCTGGGAGACTGGCTGACTAAACATAAAAGCCCATGCAAGGCGAAGGGTTCCTGCGACCTGGAGTTACCTGGGATCTGTCCTACCTCTATAAGGATGTTCTCAGGGATTGGCTTTGGGACCTCAGAGACTTAACAAAGATTCCATTGAGAGACCAAGGCCATCCTGGAGAAAGCATTCTGAAAAATAAGATTAGGTCAAGGATCATAGGTCAGGGTCAAACAAAGAAGCCAAAGCTAAATTGATGTTTCCTGGGGGTTCCTTGCAAAGTTTTAAAAACCTCAGGGATGATATAGCTTGCTGTTTGATAGTTGCTTTCAGCAAAAGGGAAGTCTAACTTTAATTGTTTTATTATTATTTTATTTTTATTCTGAGAGAGAGAGAGAGAGAGAGAGAGAAAGAGAGAGCACATGAGTGGGCAGGGGTGGGATAGAGAGAGAGGGGGAGAGAGAGAGAAAATCCGAAGTAGGCTCTGCACTCTCAACACAGAGCCTGATGTGGGGCTTGAACTCATGAACCACGAGATCATGACCTGAGCCCAAATCAAGAGTTGGACATTTAACCGACTGAGACACCCAGGTGCCCCAGGGAAGTCTAACTTTTAGCACTTTGGGGCCTTGGAGCCAAATCTTAGTAGCAGCTCCTAAGTTCTCTCCCATTCTGCACGTTGAATGCCCATGTGTTAACTAACTAAAGTGAGAGGGGCATCAGGGACAGCATTTCTGAGGAAACAGCCTAGGAAGAAGTGGTTGTGGGAACCTGAGGAGTTTCAGGGGCATTGAGGGGTAAGCAGCTGCTGTTCCCTGTGGTAGTATTTCCTGGTCTGTCATCCCTCTGACTCAATGAAAACCTTCGATGGCTCCCTATTGCTCACAGAACAAAGTGCAAACCTCTCAGCTTGGCCAACAAAGCCCGGGATAAGCTGACCCCAACCACCTTTTCCATTCCCCTTCCACTGCTGCCAACTACGCACGCACAGCAATTACTCCACCCTCCAGACATGAACTTTCACACAAATCCTGTTCCCTCTGCCTGGAATGATTTCCCCCACCCTCCACTGCTCCTCCTGGAAAAACCCTCCATCCCTCTGGATCCAGCTCCAATGTCCTTCATCTGTGACGCCCCCCCGCCCCAACCTGCCCGGATACCAGGTCATTCACCATCAGTGCCCCCATGATGATGCTACATTCCTTGACTACACCACTCATTGGATCATGAGCATTTATGTGTGTTTCTGTCCCTCCCACTAGACGGGGAGAATCCCAAAGGCTGCCTGGGACCATATTAGTTCTCCTTTGTATTCTCAGTGCCTGCCATTCAAGTTGGTGAGCCATCTACTCCAGGAGTAATTATGGTATAGTTCCATACAAAAGTTCAGTGGACACTCGTTCGGAGAGCAGTATATATATAGTGAGGTGGTTAAAGCATGGGTTCATACATAAAAGAGACCTGGATTCAAACCCTGGCTGTATAGGTCTGTGGACAATGTAACATTAGCCATGTCACTTGTCCTCTCCACACTTCACTTTGCTCATCTGTAGAATGGGGGTAATAACAGTTCCTATTTCATAAGGTTGTTGTAAGGATTGCATGGGTCAATTCTTGGTCGCCAGTGCTTTATAAATGTTAGTGATCATTATTATTCTCTCCCACCCCCATTCTGTCTTACTTGTAAGAGTCATGTCTTGGGGCACCTGGGTGGCATAGTCGGTTAAACTTCTAACTTAAGCTCTGGTCCTGATCTCACAGTTCATGAGCTCAAGCCCCGGATTGAAGCCTGCTTCAGATGCTCTGTCCCCCTCTCTCTCTGCCCCTCCCCCACTTGTGCTATCTCTCTCAAAATAAATAAATAGACTTTAAAAAAAAAAAAAAGCCATATCTTTCCCCCTATTGCGATAAGACATAGGGAATTCTACAGGAAGCCAGGCCGGGGGAAGTTGGGGGCTCACACAATAAAACTTGGGACACTGATGTGTCATATGCCAAGAGAAGCATTCATTAAGCTAAAGGATCCCACACCTTTATAAATATAAAATATTAAGAGGCTTACTAGAATAGCTGCAGGATATGATGGCAGTGAGAAAAAAATTCATGTGAGTGAGTCAGCTTGCTTACGCAGTTTCACTTGCCTACCCCCCGTCACCATCCCCTGCCCCCAACTTTGGCAAGGCCCCATCTCAAGCAAGCTCATCCCAGAGGCAGCAGGTGGTAACAGTCACCTTTAACCAGAGTGGGGGGGCGGGCAGGGGCAAGAAACTAGAGCAGCTCTCTCCAGCAAAGGTAATTCCCACATGCAGGGCTGGAAAGATGTTAAGATTTGCTTGCCACGGATTCTTCATGTTTATATTGTAAGGGTGGATCTTTCAAACTGGCGACATTTGAATCAACCTGAGTGGGAAATTGAGTCATGGGTTTACATTGCAACAAACAATCTCATGGGCAGATTTTGTCCTTTCATTGCCCAATCTCTATCCCTGAGTTAATAACAACCCACCTTTAACTCCCTGTGGTGATTTCCGGTCAACATTAGGGTTCATTCCAACAGGATCGCACTGCCAAAATGGATGCTGTCATTCAGTAAGGGAAAAAAAGCAGCTGCTTCCAGGCACTGGCCTGGCTAGGATATAAAGTGGTGCTGTTGTCTGGTAAAATGAACTTATGCTTAGATGGCATGTAAAAAGTATCAGTACTTGTTTTTTCATTTTATTTATTTATTTTTATTTATTATTTTTATTTTTTTAAGTAGGTTCCATGCTCAGTGTGGGACTTGAACTCATGACACTGAGATCCAGAGTCAGATACTGTACCGACTGAGCCACACAGGCTCATTTTATTTATTTATTTATTCATTCATTCATTTATTCATTCATTTTTGAGAGAGAGAGAGAGAGCACACAAGCAGGGGAGGGGCAGAGAGAGGGGGGACAGAGGCTCCAAAGCAGGCTCTGTGCTAACAGCAGACAGCCCTGTGTGAGGCTCAAACTCACAAATCACGAGATCATGACCTGAGCCGAAGTTGGATGCTAAACTTACTGAGCCACCCATTACCCCTCTTTTTTTCATTAAGATTTTTATTTTAATTCCGGTATAGTTCACAGACAGTGCTATAGTAGTTTCAGGTGTACAATATAGTGATTCAACAATTCTGTGCATTACTCAGTGCTTGTCACGATAAGGGCACTGAAAATGCCAGTACTTTTTAAGTAAGGTCCATGCCCAGTGTGGGACAAGCCTGAGATCGAGCCAGCCAGGCACCACAAAAGTGTTGGCACTTTGGATTCATGGTCTCCAACAAAAATGTCATGCAAAGACCATATTTTACTCACATAATAATTACCTTCATGCTCTGGTCCTAAGGCTAATTTAATGGCTGAAAGCAAACGCAGGTAGAAATACGTGTAACTCTCAAGGTAACTAACTTTATTCTCCTGGTCCCTCATGCATTTATGATGTTCTATGTCCTCTTCCTTTGAAACAAGTGAGCTCTTATCTTGTTTAATTTAACATTTGATTGCTGAAAATTTCAAGGGGTACCTGGGAGGCTCAGTCAATTAAGCATCCAACTCTTGATCTTGGCTTAGGTCATGATCTCATAGCTTGTGTGAGTTCAAGCCTCGTACTGGGCTCTGGGCTCTGTGCTGACAGCTCAGAGCCTGGAGTCTGCTTCAGATTCTGTGTCTCCCTTCCTCTCTGCCCCTCCCCCTGTTTGTGCGCGCGCTCTCTCTCTCTTTCTGTTTCTCTCAAATATAAATAAGCATTAAATTTTTTAAAAAAGATTTACCATTCTTTTTTCATTTGGCCAACTCTCTCCCTCAATTAAAAAGAAAACTTTTTAGGAGCGCAGGAGTCTTTTTAAAGCAAAACTCAGACATTATGTCATTTCACTCATAAAAAGATCAGTATGCATCTCTAACAGATTAAGTTTTTAAAAAATATAATTATGCTTCCAGTTATAAGACGGATAAGTCCTGGGGCTGTAATGTACAGTATGGGGACTGTAGTTAACAATACTCTGTTGTATATTTGAAAGTTGCTAAGTGACTGAGTCTTAAAAATCCTCAGCACAAGGAAAAAAACTTGTATGTGAGGTAATAGCTGTTAACTATTTGACTTACTGTGGTAGTCATTTCATAATATGTACATATATCAAATCATTATATTGTGTGCAACTAAAACTAGTACAATATTGTGTGTCAGTTATATCCCAATAACACTGGAATAAAAAACACAATCATGATATCACACTTAATGAAATTAACAGTAATTTTCTAAAGTCAATTAATACTTAATCCAATTTCATTTTTTCCTGATTGAGAAGCTCTGCTCCACAAGAGACTTCTGGAATGCGTAATCGGAGGCTCTGAGATGTGGTATGCTTTGCGTGAAGTCATAGAGGCAGTCAATGACAGAGCTGTGACCAGAGCCCAGGTCCCTTGACCCACTGCTCAGTGCTCTTTGACTTTCTCCATGGCTTCTTTGTATTCTACTTTCCACTTAATACCTTAATACCTCTTTCCTGACTTTCTCCCCTTTCCATCTGACGGAACAGTCACTAGTTTCTATTTTAGGACGGAAAAAAGCAACAATAGGAAATAGGATCATGAAGTTAGAAATCACAATTGCTCTGTATGTTCTCAACTGAAGGTTTGGCCACAAGTCAATGCCCAAGCTGATTACTAACTGGCTTAGATGACTTTGGCAACTTCGCTTTTAATTATTAAAGCCAATGACATTCCAGTGTCTCTGTCCATACGTGTTTGCTCTTCTTTGGAGCCTACACTGTTCCAGCATTTGGATACTTGGGAACTTTGCTAACACTTGCCCAAGATTCCAGCACTTTTTGAATCAGTGGCGCACTCTGGTGTGTGCAAACAAAGGAACATTGTAGGGAGCAGACCAAATCCACTATAGAAGTGGGAATATTAAGAAGGATTAACAGCTAACACCCTCATAGCAGCTGCCTATTAGAGATGGCTGGAGGGTGGGCACGTGGGCCTCAAAGGTCAAGGGAATGGTCCAGGAAAAGCAGGGCTGAACATGTCCTGTAGAAGTCCTATGTAAAGATCAGAACTGCTAGAGCCCTGATCCATATTGGAGACTTGTGAGATTATGAGTAAGCAGTGAATGGAGTGCCAGATATGTATGGCAAAGAAATTTGAATTTTCATACAAACTCAAAACAAGCAAATAAGCAAATTAACAAACCACTAAGCCAACCCATGATAAACAGAAATGTAAAATAAAGTCCTATTAAAAGCTGAGTTTCTATATCTTTTTTTGGACAAATATCTCCATGAAATATTCTACTTTTTGCCTCATTATGGTATTTAACCTAAAAGAAATGCATCTGATGTGCAGGCCAGAAATCAAATTTGGGCTGATTGCTTAGAAGACAAATTTACGGCACCTGGGTGGCTCGGTCGGTTAAGTGTCCAACTTCAACTCAGGTCATGATCTCACGGTTCGTGGGTTTGAGCCCCACATCAGGCCCAGAGCCTGGAGCCTGCTTTGGATTCTGTGTTTCCCTTCTTCCCTTCCTCTCCCCCACTCTCTCTCTCTCTCTCTCTCTCCCCCAAAATAAACATTAAAAAATTAAGAAGAAGACGACAAATCCAAAGGGACATGAATCCTGGAGCCAGGCTGTGGGGTGGGCTCCTGCCAGCCTGGGTGATGACAGGTGGAATTTGGGTAACACTCGGGTGCTTAGATTTTGGGTAGCAGCTGAAAATCATTAAATATAGGTGAGGAAGAAGGCCAGCTGACTCTCTAACTGGTTAGAACATGAAAATTAGACAGTAACAACTCAAAGTTATGTTCAAATAACCTTGCTGTCTTATGATCCCAAAGGCAAGCTGTTTCTCAGACCTGTCATTTCCCACCATTGCTAGAGAAGTATTATTTAGTTTAGTTCAGTGTGATTACGATACACAACCAGGGAGAAATAGAGGCTAAGTAGCTTAAGCCATTTGCCCTACATAGTTGTTAGTCTAGTTCCTTTTTAAAACATGTTTACCTATTTGTTTTCTGCAAACACAGAGGGGCAGAGAGAAAGGGAGAGAGAGAATCCCAGGCAGGCTCCATGCTCTCAATGGGTTTGATCTCACAAACCGAGATCATGACCTGAGCTGAAATCAAGAATCCGATGCTTAACCAACTTGAGCCACACAGACGCCCCTAATCTAGTTTCTATTGGAGCCCAGAACTCAAATTTCTTGATTCCTCATTCTTTCTACTATATAATGAGTAACCTTTTTTTGCCTTAGTTTTCTCATTTGTTAAATAAGATCACGATAGTTCCCTTCTTATAGAATTTGTGTTAAGACTTCAGTGAGTTAAAACATACAAGCACTCGGTAAATAGACTTATTTATTCACTTATTTATCCATCCACATAACAAGTATTTGTTTGCTACCTGACATGTATATATACAGGAGGGAGCTTGGCTCTAAGGGGTAATATAATAGCATAAAGACAGGCTCGTTTCTTCAAGAAATTTACAATCTAGGTCCAAGACCCCCAGTGGATGCCTAAAAACCATGGATAGTACCAAACTCTCTATATTCTATATTTTTTCCTATACATACATATGATAAAATCTAATTCCTAAATTAAGCACAGTAGGAGATTAGCCACAATACATAATAATAAAATAGAACAATTATAACCATATACTGAGATAAAAGCTATGTGAATGTGGTCTGTCTTAAAATATCTCATTGTACTGTACTCATGCTTCTTTCCATAATGATGTGAGATAATGAAATGCCTACGTGATGAGATAAAGTGAGGTGAGTGACGTAGACGTTGTGACATAGCGCTAGGCTACTACTGATCTTCTGACTATTTATCGGAAAGAGGATCATCTACTTCCCGACCATGGTTGACCGCAGGTAACTGAGACCATGGAAAGTGAAACTGTCAATAAGGAGAGACTGTAGAGGCTATAACAGGTCAGAAGAAGGCATTGTTTCTAACTGAGGTTTCCTCTTCTTAAAGACACCTCAGGTTTCACCTCCTCTAGGGAAACTTCCTTCCTTGACACCCTCTCCAAAAGCTAAGCTTTGCCATGAGTCTCTCCTCTGTTCTCCCACAATATTCTAGGCACAATACTCTTATTCATGCTCTATGCTACCGTAAATAAATGTCTCTCTGCCCCCTCCTCTAGACTTTGAGTGTTTTAACAGCCAAAAACATGGTTTCTTCATCTCTATATCCCTAAGACACTGCACTGTGTCTGGCACACAGCAGTGGTCAGCTTTATTGAATGGGTACGAATTGCTGTGATGGAAAGTTTCCTGGAAACATAGCCATCAAACTGGCATTCTGGTCCCAGCCCTGCTACTCACCTGAGCTCTCTGGGCTCATGAGGTTTCCTCAGCTGTGATGCATGAGGGTTGGACCAAGTGACTTTAAAGAGCACTTCCCAGCCCTATCATTCTATAGCTACTTCTTCTTTCAGTATCATGGAATATCTAGGGGCCGAGCTATTCCTATTCCTGTACATCTCTTCCCTACACTGATTATGGGTAAAAAGTTGTAGTAGAAACTCTATAGGCTCTCAGGGACTTATAGCTTTCCTTCCAAAGTTCCTAGGGTGAAAAGTAGTCTTTCCAGATTATGTTAGTAGGAAGAGGAGATACTAGAACAATAAACATATGTGGGGTTGCTTGTGGTTTGTATTTCTTTTGGGCTATGTGAAAACATATGACTCTGTTTGCAACAATAGCAAAAACAATGTGTATGTCAGTATGACCTTCTCTTCCTTCCCCTTTACTTTTTTTTATGTTTATTTATTGATTTTGAGGGAAAGAGAGAGAGAGAGAGAGCATGAGCTGGGGAGGGACAGAGAAAGAGAGAGAGAGGGACAGAATCCCAAGCAGGCTCCTCGCTATTGGTGCAGAACCTGACACAGGACTCGATGTCATGAACCAAGATCATGACCTGAGCTGAAATCAAGAATCTAACACTTAACCGGCTGAGCCATTCAGGTGCCCCTTGTGCTGGTTCTTAAAGAACAGGAGTTTGCTAGGGCTGGGGTGGGGTTTGAGTAGGGAAGCATTATCATGGGCAGAAGAAAAGTGAATGGGGGCATAAAACTCATATCATAGGTAGGGGCCCTGTATGTAGCTCAGGGTACCCAGGACGTAGGGAAAGGCTTGGAAGTAATGTTGGGGAGCACCTGGGTGGCTCAGTTGGTTAAGCCTCTGACTTCAGCTCAAGTCATGATCTCATGGTTTGTGGGTTTGAGCCCCACATCGGGCTCTATGCTGACAGCTAGCTCAGAGCCTGGAGCCTGTCTTCAGATTCTGTTTCTCCCTCTCTCTCTGACCCTCCCCTGCTCATGCTTTCTCTCTCTCTCAAAAATAAATAAAACATTTTAAAAAGGAAGTAGTGTTGGAAGAGTGAACATAGGACAAATAATGAAGGGACTTGTATGCTGTGCTAAGGGTTTGGATTTTATCCAACAGGCCATAAGGGGCCATTGAAAGCTTTTAGGTAGGAGATTAAAAAATCAGTTTTACACTTAGAAAAATCACCATGGCAGTAGAATTAATTCAGTTAAATCCTTGGAGAGGAAGACAACATATAGGAGGGGTACTTGTTGGAACACCATTGCAGTATTCTAGATGAAAGAGGCCTGAGCCAATGCAGTGGCAAGAGGGATGAATGCACTGCTGGGCACATGAGTGCGGTATTTAGGAGGTGGGCGCCAAGGCTTAGTAACAGAATAAACTGAAAAGATGAGAGAGGTTTCTGACTCAGCCGCTTGGTTGGATGGCAGTGCTATTTATTAGAACGGGAGACACAAGAGAAGTCAGGCCTGAGGGAAAAGTAATGAGACACATTTGAGACGTGTTAGGTACAAAAAGGACTCTTTCAAGTTCTGTTGGAAACACAGCACCTGAAAGAGAGGTGAACACCTCCCAAGCTGCTTAATGGGAAATTGCATGATTCTGTACAGCTAATAAAAGTGAAGATTAAGTTAATACCGTTTACTTGGTTTCTTAGTGAGAAGTCTATTGTACTTCGAAATCTTCATTAATTTAAAAAGCAATTTTAGAAACCAAAGCTTTTCTACAAGTGGAATGCATTCAAGAGAAAAAAATATATTATCATGACCTTATTAAGTTTCTCCTGGAGAGCTTTTTAGCCGAGTTGTATGAAATAAGTCAGGCCAGCCCTTCACTCTTCATTATAAAGGCTTTTTTTTTTTTTTTTTTTTTTGTCAGAGACTTAGAGCCAACTCAATTAGCTATGCTGATGGAAAGAAGAATAGCACAAGTAATTGAAAACCACAGACAATCCAATGCTCCGTGGGCAACACCTAGGAAAAATGAGGCCTCCCGCAGTTCCTTGGAACCTCAAGTTGACCTCACTGGCAGATACAAATGGTCAGGCGGCGACCTTTGTGGAAAGTTTATGTTCTAGAAAGTCTGAGTCTATAAGTAGGAGGAAGTCATAACATAATAACAATGAAGCATAAAATTAAGATGAAAAGACCATTCACTGTTATTATCATGCAGCTACTGATGGGAGTTGGATGATTTGAGAGAGCAAAGGGTGAAAACTGAAATGTAATAGTGAGCGAGTAGCTAAGGAAACAAGGACAGAGCTACACATTGCTTTGTTTGAGCTACAGCTGGATAGAGTCCTATGATTTCACATAGTCCAAAAGATCTGTGTAGATAGCAGACAGAAGGGCAATTATTTACTTGTCATTTAGACCCCAAGTCTAGAAGTTTTATCTGATTTCTGTTTTTCCCTCACACCCTATACTAGTGACATCAGTATGTCCTGATAGCTCTATGTACAAAACATGTCCTAAATCCACCCAGTCCACCTCGTCTTCTCTGTTGCCACCTTAGCCCAGGCCACCATCACCTCCCGGCTTGGACTACTGAGGAAGCCTTTTAACGAGCCTCCCTGCCTCTATTCATCTCCCACTCCACAAACTAGCCTCCACTTGGCAGCCAGAAAAATCTTTTCAAAATCCCAACTAAATCATGTTATTCCCCACCTTCAAACCCTCCAATGCCTTCTCGCTGTGTTTAGAAAAAGAAATCCAAATTTGTTAAAAAGGCCTAAAAATATCTCTACTGTCTGACCTCCACCTACTTTCCCACCTTATCTCTCATCAAGCTCTTCCTCATTTGCTAAACAGCGACAAATGAGGTCTTCTTTCTGTTCCTCAGACAACCCATGCCCTCCCCACCCACAGGGTCTCTGCACTTGCCATTCTCTTCTGCCTAGAACCCTTTTTCCTCACAAGCCATATGACTGGTCTTGGTCTTCTTTTCTTTTCACATGTTTTTCTGTTATTTTGAAGTGAGTAGTGAACTACTGTTTCCCAGTGGTTCATGATATAATTTTTATCTTTCGAAATTTTTTAATGTTTATTTATTTTGAGAGATAGAAAGCATGAGTTGGGAAGGGGCAGAGAAAGAGCATAGGTCAGGGAGAGAGTGGGACAGAGGATCTGAAGCAGACTCTGAGCTGACAGCACAGAGCCTGATGTGGGACTGAAACTCACGAACTGGGAGATCATGACCTGAGCTGAAGTCAGATGCTTAACCAACTGAGCCACCTGAACGCCCCCAGTTCTTATCCTTCTTAAATTGAGCTTTAATTTACATACAATAAAATTCACCTCTTTTAAAGTGTACAATTACACCATTTGCAATATGGTCACAGAGTTGTACAATCATCACCCCCACCCATTTTTATACCTTTTTCATCACCCCCTGCCATCTTGTCTCTGGGCCTAGGCAACCACTAATCTACTGTCTCCACAAATTTGTCTATGCTGGACACTTCATATAAACAAAATCATCCAGGACGTGGCCTTTTGTGACTGGCTTCTTTCGATTATCATAATGGCTTTGAAGGTGATTCATGTTAAAGGAGTACTTCAGTCTTTCATATGCTCAAATATGATTCCATTGTAGGGATATACCACCCTTTGTTTATCCATTCATCAGTTGGTGGACATTTGGAATGTTTCTCCCCATTGGCTGTTATGAATCATGCTGCCGTGAACATCTGCTATGAGCTTTTGTGTGGACATAAGGTTTCATTTCTCTTGGCTCTATATGGGAGAGTCACATTGCATAGTCATGTGGTGAATCCAAGTTTTTGTTGACTGGCTCATTCTTATTCAGGACTCTGCTCAAATGTGACTTCCTTTGAGAAGTGTGACTTCCTTTGAGAATTCCCTGATCACTCCATCTAAAACAACCACCCCCCAACTCTCTATAATCTTATCCCATTTTGTCTTCTACATGGCCCTTACCACTGTCTAGAGTAATGTCATGTATTTTATTAGTTTCCTTATTTGCCATCTGTGCCTCTCCACTAGAACATCAACTTTTGCTCATTGCTGTTCCCTCAGCACCTAGGGCAATGGTCAGCACACAGTGGGAACTGAGTAAGTACATGTAGTGACTACATGAATGAATCTACGGCAGAAATGTTTGTCCTTTTTTCCCCCAGACACAGGGCCTGTCCTCAAATCTACTGATAACCACTTCACTGCTTTTCTATTCTCCTCATTGTTATTTAGGAAAAGTGAAAACTCACCCATTGAAATTATAGGAAGGATGGGGCACCTGGGTGGCTTAGTCGGTTAAGCGTCCGACTTTCGCTTAGGTCATGATCTCACGGTTCGTGGGTTCGAGCCCCGCGTCGGGCTCTGTGCTGACTGCCAGCTCAGAGCCTGGAGCCTGTTTCGGAGTCTGTGACTCCTTCTCTCTCTGACCCTCCCCTGCTCACGCTGTCTCTCTCTCTCTCTCTCCTAGAAATAAAATAAAATAAAATAAAAAAGAAATTATAGGAAGGAGTAAGTGGCTATAGTAAGAGGATGTGGATAATTTAACTTAGATTTGCACCTCCCTCCCTCACCCCAGGAATTGCAGAATCAAAGCTGTGTGCCTTTAGCGTCAAGCCCCTAAGATTGCAGTAAGTGGGAGGGTTGAAGGAGAGAAAATATCAGTGAGTAAAAATGAGAAGTTGTAGAGCCATAAACATTTTCTCCTTTGAAAAATGAGGTGCTCTGCAAAATGCCTGGAATTCTAATCTTTACCTAAAAATTAAAACACAATTTGTAATAGTCTCATTGTTTCTAAACTGGACATCTTTCTAAGAAGAACAGTATTGGTCGATTATATCTTTATTATGGGAGTGACGGCAGTTGTGTGATAACCTGATTTGACCTTGATCATGAATCATTTGCATAAAATAAATGGTACATGTGTTGAAGAGAAAGAGAGAGAGGATATTATCTGAGGGTTTTTTTTCTCTTGGGTCTTAATAGGAAAATAAGATCAAGACTTGTATGCAGGGTGCCTGAGTGGCCCAGTCCATTAAGCATCTGACTCTTGATCTCGGCTCAGGTCATGATCTTGTGGTTTGCCTGATCGAGCCCCATGTCGGGCTCCATGCTAACAGTGTGGAGCCTGCTTGGGATTCTCCCTCTCCCTCTCTCTCTCTGCCCTTCCCCTGATTGTTCTCTCTCTCTCTCTCTCTCTCTCTCTCTCTTTCCTGTCTCTCAATAAACAAACAAACAAACAAAAAATATTTATATACAAAATATTTTCCTATTTTGCTTCAATTTGCCTTCATATGCCCCTGTTTGAAGGTGGAGGCTCAAAAAAAAAAATTGAGAGGCAGAATTGCATAGGTGTGAAATTTGAGATGATAACTCATTAACATTTCAGGAAGAATCGGAGTTGCCTGTGTAACAATTTCATATCTGCACAACTTTGCATTTCAGAGATGTTAAGGACACTTTTTTGGAAGTGTTGTTTGAAACTGTCGGTTGAATATTTGTAAGCCTTGGGCAAGCACATTTGAGGGAAAGCCTTTGGTGGAGAGTAGGGGCCAGGCAGGGGGAATCGGGGCCGTTTTTTTTTTTTTTTTTCTTTTTTGAGATTCCTTCAAGTTGAGTGATTTTCCCCAAATCTAGTCACGTTTTCAAAAGTTTCATGTAGGTAGCCCCACGGAGCAGAAGAAAAATCATCACAGGTATCAACAGAGATAAATATGTCCCAAGTATTTCTTTTTGGATTTAGTCCTAGTGTCTATAACATACACAAAGCAGCATGGAGCAAAAGAAACAGATTGAAGAAGGATATACCCAAGTCATCATTTATAGGAAGTTTAAAAATATACAAAAGAATACTACATATTGTTCATGGCTGCGCTCATGCAGAGTAAAAATACAAAATTTCCATCAGGATGAAAATCTCCACATTGAGGATCTCTGCAGATCATAGGATGCTGAGATCAGGAAAATACACAGAGGTTACACTTATATCTGTCTGGTTTTTTTGGCAATGTTATTGAAATGTAGCATGTGTTCCAAAAACAAAACACAAAAAGGCACAAAATGAGATGTGCTCAATAAATGTTCACAAAGTGAGCACACCTGTATCTGAAGCTCTGATTCTTTAAAAAATATTTTTTCATTTTATTTATTTTAGAGAGAGAGAATGAGTGGCAGAGAAGAACAGAGAGAGAAGGAGAGAGAATCACATCCAGGCTCCACTTTCAGCATGGAGCCTGATGCGGGGCTCCATTCCATGACCCTGGGATGATGACCTGAGCCAAAATCAAGAGTCAGACGCTCAACCAACCGAGACACCCAAGTGTCCCTCTGGTTCTGATTCTTAAGCTGGGTGGTAGGTATGTGAGTGATGGTTCTATTATCTGCCCTTTTTATATGCCTAAAATATTTAATGTAAATTTTTTCTTTTAAAACTCCACAAGGTCATATGTCAACTATGCTTCAGTTAAAAACAAAGAACACAGCTCCATAGGCACCTCATGTGGTTAGACCACTAATCCCTTAAATTCCCTTCCAGGTGTAAAAGCCTATAAAAACCCAATCAAAAATAGGATTATAGGGCAAAATGAGTTAAAAACTGTCATTGCTACAGGTATCTCATTTTTCATTTTACATCACTTTAACGTATACTCTAATATCAACCAAAATGTAAAGAATTACAATGATTTGGATCCAATGGAAAGAAGTTTAATATATATGGAGGCAACCTTGCGCTTTTACTTCCACAGCCACTTCCCAACTCAACCCTGAATTTCCACATGGCTGATGGGGGGGTTCTAGTATCTTTTGCAAGAGAATCCCCTGTCTCCTCTACAGAAGGAACTTGAGGTCATGGTTGTTTCAGCTTGGATGCTACTGATACTGCCCTCTGCAGGCAGAAGACTGAATGTGTAGCTAACCAGTTGGATTCTTTTCCTATTACTAAGCCATCCCCAATTTAGAAACAGTGTGCGGGTTGAAATGTTTATAGCTTGCCTGAATTTTCCCATAAACAGAAGCACTATTTCACATAGTGGTTTAGCCCCCAGGATCATCCCTCCCTCTCAAATCGATAAAGGAATCAGGTTTCTATGGATTATGCTTTAGGTTAGGATCAAGTGCTCACCTAGGATCTCCTATGTGCAAGGTAAGGCAGGGCTACCAGTATGATTCAGATGGAGTGTCTGCCTCCATGAAAGTTTTGTGTCTTGTGCGGGGAGATAAGACACATAAAGTGTCTAACATAAAGTGTCTATAAGAGGAAAACTAAATTTTTTTAATGTTTATGTACTTTTGAGAGAGAGAGACAGACAGAGACAAGAGACAGAGTGTGAGCAGGGGAGGGGCAGAGAGAGAGGGAGACACAGAATCTGAAACAGGCTCCAGGCTCTGAGTTGTCAGCACAGGGCCCGAGGTGGGACTCGAACTCACAAGCCATGAGATCATGACCTGAGCTGAAGTCGGACACTTAACCAACCGAGCCCCCCAGGCGCCTCAAAAGGCAAACTATCTGAAGTGATAGTTGGAGGGGTACACGTGGAGAACAGTGAAAACTGAAAAGAGGAAGATAGCCCGTCTGGAGGAGAGGAGAAAGGCTTTAAGAAAACATTGAAATTTGAGATGAATTATGGCAGTAAAAGGCATAAGATGCTTCAAGGAGATGAACAGCAGAAGCAACGACATGAAAATAGGAAAACATGAGATGTGGTCTAGAAAAGGCAAATGATCCCTCCTGCTGTGCCAGAGTATTAGGGGAGAATCCGGATGTGTGACTTGAAGATCGGGGGCTATCCTCAACAGCAAGAACAGGGACAACGTCCTTCACCCACCACCTGTTCGGAGCTGGACAATGACTCCTCTGGTTTATTTTTTTAATGTTTATTTATTTACTTTTGAGAGAGAAAGCGAGAGAGAGACAGACAGACAGACAGACAGAGACAGAGCGCAAGCGGAGGAGAGGCAGAGAGAGAGGGAGACACGGAATCCGAAGCAAGCTCCAGGCTCCGAGCTGTCAGTGCAGAGCCCAATGTGGGCCTTGAACTCATGAACCATGAGATCATAACCTGAGCTGGACACTTAACCGACTGAGCTGCCCAGCATCCCGACTCCTCCAGTTCGGTGAGGCAGCGTTGAGAGGTGAAAATGGGGAATGCAGCAGTTTGAAGGCTGTGAGTTGCTGGGGAAAGGACTCTGGGATATAGACTAGGCTTGTGGATTTGGAGGAGAAGCCCTAGGTGAGGCGTGAGAAATGATCAGGGCTTGCAGTTGCCCCCAGTTTCCTCCCATCCTGCCTTCCTTCCCCTTTCCCCTCTCCCTCACCTGTGGCCAGCCCAAGAGGCTGACACTGAAACAGCCAGTGGGTGAAGTGGGGAAATTTGAGTGGTAGCAGGACCAGCAGAGTGGGGTAGGGTGTCCTTTCCTCTCTCCACCACGACACTGCTACCTATAGCTGGGAGGGGTTGGGGTAGTGCTGCGGTGGGGAGAGGGGTAGGCAGTTGAGAACGGCTGTGGAAAGCACTGGTGGAAAGGGATTTTCCCTTCATTCTCCTTCACCTTTTGAAATCTGGCCTTTATCACTGCTGGGCCTGCCATGAGGGTGAGATGAAGGAGATGTGCATCGCATCTTCCCGCCATGCACGTAGGCGGCCATTCCTAGGTGGCAGGCATACGTGGTTAGCCTCACGTATGTCTAAAGAGGCTCCTTGTCTCTTTCTTCTACTTAAGCATAGAGGAAAATTCATTGCTAAGTTTGGAACATTCCTCGTGTAGGAGGAGAAAACAATGTACTGTCCCCAGAGAGGCTAAGGAAGCATGAGTTCCAAACTCAATCTGATAAGAGAAACGATAACAGTAAAACAGCTAGCATTTGTTAAGGGAATGCTATGTGGCAAGCACTGAACCTTATCCTATTTAATACTCACTGTACACACAGTGCAGATGCAATCCCTGAGGTCAAGCCAACCTGAGTTTGAAATCTTAGCCCTGTCGTTTAGTAACTGGAGCACCATGTTTGCAGAGAATAAGAACTCAATGCATATGAAATACACATTAATTAATTAACCAAGCAATTGGTGTTAATAATTAACATGAACTAATATCACAATGTGTGTGGTATACAAACACACAATCTTATAAAGCAGGTGCTATTATTACTCTCACCTTATAAATGACAAAATCTAGACCCCCAGAATCATTTATTTTTTTATAGAACAAATTTTTTGTCATTTATTTATTTTCTAGAGACAGAGAGACAAAGCATGAGCGAGGGAGGGGCAGAGACAGAACGAGACACAGAATCTGAAGCAGGCCTCAAGCTCTGAGCTGTTGACGCAGAGCCCAGTGTGGAGCTCTAACCCATGGAACTGTGAGATCATGACCTGAGCTGACGTCAGATGCTTAACTGACTGAGCCACCGGGGCAGCCTGAATTTCTTTATTAAAAACTTTATTTATTTATTTATTTATTTTTGAGGAGGGTGCAGAAAGAGAGAGAGAGTGAGAATCTCAAACAAGCTCTGGGCTGTCAGTGCAGAGCCTGACTCAGGGCTCGAACTCACAAACCACGAGATCATTACCTGATCTAATCAAGAGTCAGGAGGCTTAACCAATTGAGCCACTCTGGCGCCCCTAGACCCCATAAGGCATTTCTAAAGTTGATACAGCTACTAAGTGGCAGAACCTGAGTTCAAATCCAGTTGTCAGTACAGAGTTTCTGTTTGGGATGGTGAAAGAGCTCTGGAAATGGATAGCAGTGACGGTTGCACGACACTGTGAATATGCTTCATGTCATTCAATTGTACACTTACAAATTGTTAACACAGTAAATTTTATGTTATGTACATTTTACGCTCCTCCCACACACACACACCAGCTGTCAGAAGCTGGGCTCTTAACCACTGTATTATATATACTGTCTCTCAATGAACATTAATTGCCTGTTGTTCCTAAGGTCCTCCAATGTCATAGAACAAAGACTAGATCTGCAGTCAAAAGACCTCTGTTCAAATACCACATCTGCTTCTAACTCATTGTGTCATTGGTGAGTGACTAAGACTTGTCTGGGTTTTCTTGGATGAAAAGGGGAACTAAGTACCATGCAAGCTTCACTCTGAGGGTTCCCATGAGTTATGGACACATAGGTTCAGGTTCTGTTGCTGACCAGTAGTGGCGAGGAGTGGGGCCGGGCAACTTTGAGCCCCTGACAAGGACAGCACTTAAAGTCTGAGCCAGTTGACCTATTCTTAGTTACTCCTTTCACCAAAGTGAAATGTGGCAACCGCTGAGTGGGAACTTCTGAAAGGAAGTGAGACAGCTACCGATAGGGACATTTGAGAAAGGCTTCTTTGGAAAGGAGAAGGAAGATGAGCTCATACTGAGATAAACCATCTTCTGAGGGGGTGTGTGGGGGGGGGTCACAACTAGATAAAGCCAGTGTTTTCTGCACAAGTGATCACTTTTTTAAAAATTTATTTATTTTGAGAGGGTGTGCACATGTGCACATGAGTAGGGGAGGGGCAGAGAGAGAGGAGAGAATCCCAAGCAGGTTCTGTGCCATCAGTGCAGAGCCCAATGTGGGCCTCGAACCCACGAATCATGAGATCATGACCTATGCCGAAACTAAGAGTCAGACGCTTAACTGACTGAGTTACCCAGGCATCCCACAAGTGGTCACTCTTTCACACAAGGTTCTTTGGCAAGAAAGCCAAAGTCCCCATCAGCTTCTTTGGTCTCTGTATGGTGTTTCACCATACTCAATGGAGAAAAGAAGTACTCATTAATAACCGAGTCCCTGGCTACACCATGACACTGTAAAAGAAGATGGAACATGAGGAAATCCACCCTCCTTCCCATTTTCCAGACCACGACCTCAAGCCCCTCAATTTCCTAAAGCTGTCGCTAGATTCATTTGGGAATGCAGAAATAGAACCAGCAGATGCTGCCCTCTGTTGGAAAGCTGGGCCACATCACAGGGCTGCACAGACAGACGTGGCTTGCTAAAAGCCCTCCTGTGTATTAGTGGTTTGAAGATCATACGCCTTGTTCCTAATAAACACAGCTCAGCGTGCCAGGCTGCCCACCATAAGAGGAGGGCGTGAAGAACACCTTGCCAGGGCACAAGTGGAGCAAGTTCACTACTCTCTCTATGGTACAGAGAGTGCCTATTACAGCCTAGAGGAGAAGTACAGAATGCCTGGCTGGACACATTAGCTAGGTTCAGTGTGTCTCAGAGAAGTATGTAACAACATAGCCTGGGGCCTTGGATGCATCTGTTCTTGATTTGTCTCCTCCAGTACCTCTTCAGCCTCTTCGTTCCATGCACCTTGGCTCTCTGAGCCCCAAATGACTCCGCACAGAGGCTCTCAATGCTCCCCTCTGTCTCTTGCCTGCATGCCCCATTTTAGCCATGTTCCTCCATCTGGAACTCAGCAAGCTCTTCCCCATTCTGTTACTTGCCCTGCGTCCCCATCAGCCTGACACACTCACCCGCTTAGACTGAACTGACCGGCTCCCTAAAGCTGGGGATACCAGGGATCATCTATTTCCCATTCAGAAGCAATGCTTAGATGCCACCTTGTGCTTCAGACAGGGAGACTACGGAACTATTCTCAC
The DNA here is from genome assembly GCF_003009895.1 of Hyaena hyaena. Lineage (NCBI taxonomy): Eukaryota > Metazoa > Chordata > Mammalia > Carnivora > Hyaenidae > Hyaena > Hyaena hyaena. The sequence continues at coordinate 936,447 of NW_024080708.1, read as the reverse complement.
AATCATCTTGACCTGTCCCCTCATTCGGTGCAAGCACTTAAGAGATTAACAAGAGAGCTTAGTTGATTGCTCAGAGAAGATTATGACTGGAAACACTGCGTTTTAAGTGTCCCAAAGGAATACTGCCTAAATCATCTTCCTTGTCTCAGAGCTGTCAGAGAGGCAATGCAGTGGAATCTGTTCTGCAAGCAATAATCTATTGGAATTAGGCTGGAATAATGTGGGATATGTTAGGATTTTTCCGATTTCCAAACTGCTGTAAGAATCGTTCCATGGCTCCGCCTGCTAAGTTACCATCAAGTCTGCAAGCAACTGGATTAGTTTTGCTCTCTTAAGCAAGAGGTGCCACAGGTTGTATGAAATGAACTGGCGGCCCAATTCTTCAAACTCTCAGAGATCAATGTGCAATGGATTTCCCAGATCCGCTGAGCCTGGGGAGCCTCTGGGAGCTAACAGATTTTACCTGAAGGTGAACGCTGCCCCACTCTCCCAGCCGGCCAGGGCATCGGATCCTCCCTTGGAGGGCCAGGGGAAGACAGAAAGTACGTAGTTGGCTGCCCCCTGGTGTCTGAAAGAGGCAACAACAGGAGGCAGGACGGTTAAAATTCTACCATGTATGACAGCAGGGCAGGAAGGTTCGTGCAGGGCATAAAGGTACCAGCCTAAGTCGATGTGGGACCAAAGTTTCGCCCGTCCTCTCCTCACCAAGCCTTGTGTCTCGCAAGGGGCTGCATCCACCAGGAGGCTGACCTTTTTTTCTAAGGGTGGGCCCAAAGGAGCCGCAATTCTAATTTAGAAATCCCCGTGTTGCTTGAGATTTCTCACTTGTTTCTTTTTAAAGTTCATTTATTTTGATATACAGAGAGAAACAGCACACATGAGCGGGTGGAGGGGCAGAGAGACAGGAAGGGAGAGAGAACCGCAAGCAGGACTCGTGGAGCCATAGGCGAGTCTCAAACCCACAAACGGTGAGATCATGACGTGAGCCAGAATCAAGAGCCGGTAGCTTAGCTGAGCCACCCAGGCACCCCAACACCCCCAAGATTTCTAATTTTTAAAGATACTATATAGGCTACTGCTAGCCCAATATGATGGGCCATGCAGTCAGAATGCACTCAGTCTGTGGGGGCACCATGTTTATTTCTGCAAATTCGGGTGCCTTATAAGAATAGCCCAGGGTGGGGCGCATGGGTGGCTTAGTTGGCTCAGGTCATGATCTAGCGGTCCTGGGTTCAAGCCCCGCATCGGGCTCTGTGCTGACAGCTCAGACCCTGGAGCCTGCTTCGGATTCTGTGTCTCCCTTTCTCTTTGCCCCTCCCCCGCTGGCTCTCTGTCCTTCTCTCTCTCAAAAATGAACATTAAAAAAATTTATAAAATATTGAATAAAATAATAACAATGAAAAGAATAGTTCAGAGTGTGTCTGGAATGTGCCAGGAGGAGCAGAAAATTCCTAGGTCTTATCCTACACCCTGGGTACACTCAGAAGCCTAGGGAAACTTCATGATTTCTTTCTGTAGCTCAGCACCTCTCCTATACATCTGACTGAAGCCCACCTTTGCATGAGTGGACACCAGTCGATTTCTTTATTAGGATGCCAGTGTCCCTCAGCCCAAAATCCCAATTGGCTAGAGCCACGTGGGGCAACTTCTGTGATATAGGTCACATGCTGTCCAGTCAATTAAGGCTGTTTCACTACTTTACCTGCCTGACTCCTACAGACACTTGAATTAGTGATTTCTGTGACATAGATCAGGAAAAGCAAAGAATGTAAAAGTGGCACCTTGGCAAGAGTATATACACAGAATCGTATACGGCACATGGTGTCCATAAAAATCTATTCTCTTCCTCTGTAATAATAGAGTTGTAGAATATAACCTGTTCCTGGCCCTAAACTCATTCACAGCCAATGGCACATGAATGAAAGTGATATGTATAGCTTGCATGCCTGGCCTATGAAATCTTGCCAAGTGCTTCTCCGTAATCTTTCCCTCCCATGACCTGCCTGCAACTATTCTTCTAAGGCCAACGCTTATGGGGTGACTGAGAAATGAAAGATTATGAGGTGATGGAGAAATGAAATAGATTCAGCCTGGGCTCCTGCATGACCACATGGAGCAGTATCCCTGCAAATTTGAACTACCCACTCTCATTGTTTTTTGAGAGAGAAATACATGTCTTTAAGCCACTGAGCTATTGTTGGATCCTTTTGTTACAGGAGCCAAGGCTTATCCTAATTAACACAGTCATCAGTGAAAGGATCTTTGCATGAATTACTGAACAGAAGAGTAGTCATCCACCCCGACAACATTTTGGTATATATCAGCCAATCTGACCTCAAATCAACCTGGACTAAGTCCCACAGACTTACTTCTGGGCCATTTGGGGAAAACAAAATGCCTAAGTGTACAAGTAAAATGTCTTAAAAGACAAGTGTGGTGCCAAACAAGGTCCTAGGCTTGGAGGCTTCCAGGGTGATTAAAGTTGTCTGGCAGTTCTCAGGTTTTCCAGAAACTATCCCAGTATTCATGCTGTCCTTCTCACCCAGATAACACTAATAACACATCACAAAAGAGGAAAGCTATTTGCCTAGTGGCCAGCTATGGCATTCCAGCCTCCAAAAAGTATACTCACCTATACCTCAATCTTGGTGAATCTCAACCCAGCTAGAACCCACACCCTCAAAACTAAAGGTTAATATATGCCCTCCTGTCCGAGGAGGATATAGACATCATGACTGCTACCTCTATACCTATCTCCAAGAAGTTGGTGCCAGTCAAAGTCAATTGCCACTATGGAAATGAGAGCCATTAGTGACCAACTTTCCCTTTGAGGTCTTGGAGCACAGCTGTCAGGAGCCCAACACCCCTTGTCTTTAGATCACTCTACCCTAGGGAGGCCAAGGCAGACTCTAAAGCTCAACCCATGCTGGGAGAGTGGGATCACCTTATTCAAGTAGTTTTATTGTTCTATCCCATACATAGCAGGAAGACTGAGCTATTGAGAAAACGTCGTAATCTGAAAAGCTAAAATAACAGACAGTAGAATCGGGCCCATTTTGGAAAATCCTCTGGATTGAAAACTTCATAGTCGTCCATTCAGCTCCAAGCTTCTGTCAACTCTGCCTCAACATATATCCTGCATCCATCCACTTCTCTCCACTGTCACTCATTTCCAATCCAAGCTACCAGAATTTCTTGCTACAACAGTAGAAAGGAAGAGAGAGATGCTGGTGTACCACAATGATCTCCTACCTGGTCTCCCTGTTGCCACTCTCCCCTGCACACAGCAACCACAAAGATTTGTTAAAATGTACATCATTTCATAGGACTCCTCTCTAATGGCTCCCACTAAGTTTCGATCCACTAAGCTCCAGAAATACTGGCCTTTTTTTTTCTTTCATAGTTTATTGTCAAGTTGGATTCCATATAACATCCAGTGCTCATCCCAACAAGTGCCCTCCTCCATGCCCATCACCCCCCTTCCCGCCTCCCCCGCCCCATCAGCCTTCAGTATTGGCTTTTTTTTTCTAATTGAACTTTTTCTTGAGGTAATTTCAGAAGCCACTGTAAAAATAATAGAGATCCCTGTACGCTTTGCCCCGGTGGTATCATTTTGCAAAACTAGAATATCATGATGACGATATTGACATTGATACTATCCACTGATATTATTCAGATTTCCTGAGTTTTATTTATATTCACATGTGTGTTTAGTTACCTGCATAGGTTCATGCGTGTATCCATCACCACAGTCAATCAAGATACTGAACAGTGCCATTGTCACGAAGATCTCTTGTGTTGCGCTTATATAAATACTCACTTCCCTCTCCTCCCCACCTACTAACCCTGGGCAATCACTAATCTCTATTTCAATAATTTTTTTCAGAGCTCCTGGGTGGCTCAGTCAGTTAAGCGTCCAACTTCGGCTCAGGTCATGATCTCACGGTTCGTGGGTTCAAGCCCTGCGTCCCAACGGGGCTCTGTGCTGACAGCTGGCTCAGAGCCTGGAGCCTGCTTCTGATTCAGTACCTCCCTCTCTCTCTGACCCTCCCCTGCTCATGCTGCCTCTCTCTCTCTCTCTCAGAAATAAAGCATTAAAAATTTTAAAAAATAAAATAATTTTTTTCATTTCAAAAACATATACATGGAATCATACCACATGTCATTTTCCATTCAGCATAATTTCCTGGAGCTTCATCTAGGCTGTTGCATATATCCATAATTTGTCCCTTTTTATTGCTGACTTGTATTCTGTGGTATGGTGTGCCTCAGTTTATCCACTCAACCACAGAAAGACATTTGTATTGTTTATAAACATTCAGGTACAGGTCCAGTATAAATATAAGCTTTCATTGTCTACAGGATAAACATTTATACGAGGTGCAAGTTCTAGATCTTATTGTAAGAACATGTTTAATTTTTTTTAATATTTTTTATTTATTTCTAGGAGAGAGAGAAAGAGACAGCGTGAGCAGGGGAGGGTCAGAGAGAGAGAGGGAGATACAGACTCTGAAATTGGCTCCAGGCTCTGAGCTGACAGTCAGCACAGAGCCCGACGCCGGGCTCGAACCCACGAACCGCGAGATCATGACCTAAGCGAAAGTCGGACGCTTAACCGACTAAGCCACCCAGGCACCCCAGAACGTGTTTAATTTTTAAAGAAATTGCCAAACTGTTTTCTAGACTATTCCCACCAACAATATAGTAAAATCCAAAATCTTTCAATCAATTATGAGACCTTGGATAATGTTGCCTCTGCTTAGCTCAGGTCTGGAAGCAGCACACATCACTTCCGCTGATATGCCATTGGTGAAAATGTAGTGACACCATGACTCCAATTGCCAAAGGGTTTAGGACTAGGAAAGGGAGCTCTTAGCTGGGCAGCCATGTTGCAGGCACAATTCTATTCTTATGGAGGAAGGGGTGAGTAGATTTTGATGAACAGTCTCTGCCACACATGACTAGGCTCCTTCACCTTCCTTTCTTTTAATTATCATTCACCTCAGTATCAGATGGCATTATAATTTTTGTTTCAACCACTAAAAATGCTTTATACAACTCATGAGGAAAATGATAATTGGTTATATGTATCTTTATTTTTGCTCCAGCTGCTCCAAGAGTCCTCTTTTATAATTTTTTCTGTTTTTAAGTATTTATTTATTTTGAGAGAGCGAGAACATAAGCAGCGCAGAGAGACAGAGAGAGAATCCCAAGCAGACCCTGCACTGTCAGTGCAGAGCCTGCCACAGGGCTCGATCCCGCAAACCGTGAGATCATGATCTGAGCCAAAATCAAGAGTTGGATGCTTAACAGAATGAGCCACCCAGGTGTCCCATATAATTTTTTTTCTGTTTAGAGACCTCTTTTCTTTAGCCATTATGTAAGTGTAGGTCTGCCAGTGGAGAATTGTCTTGCCTATCTTTCATCTGAAATTGTTTTCATGACTCCTTTATTCTTGAAGAGTATTTTTGCCCATACGGAATTTGCAGTTGACATTTCATTCTCTCAGCACTTGAAAAATAGGTCCCTTTATTCCTCTCCTCATGGTTTCATTTGAGAAATCTGATGTAATGTGAGCTGGTGTTCTCCTATAGGCAATGCATTGTTTCTCTCTGGCTGTTTTCAAGATTTCTTCTTTGCCTTTAGTCTCAAAAAGTTAATTATGATGTGTCTTGGCATGGATTTCTTTGGGTTTATTTTATTTAGGGTTTGCTCTGTTGTCTTGGATCTGTAGGTCTGTATCTTTCGCCAGATTTGGGGACTTTTCAGACATTATATTTTCGTACAGCCCCGCTCTCTTCTTATTTTTTTCAGACTGTGTTCTCTTCATTATTCAGAATGGCTAAACTCTATTGATCTGTTCTTAAGTTCACGGATTCCATCCTCTACTATTGTTTCCATCCAGTGAGTTTCTCATTTCTGCTATGTATTTGCAGTTTTATAATTTCCATTTGACTCCTTCTGTAACTTCTATTTATTTCCTGTCATGTTTCTACTTTTTCATTGGTTTCAGGAGAATGTGCATTGCTGAAGTGTTTTTATGCTCATTGTTCTAAACTCAGATAATTCTGAACTCATATAATTTCAACATCTGATTAATCTCAGGGTTATTGTCAGTGAATTGTCCTTTCTAATTCACGTTATGGTATTTTGGTTCTTGGTATGATAGGTGATTTTCAGTTATATCCTGAACATTTTGTCTACTATGTTGGTCAATTCTGTAAATCATTTAATTTGTCAAGCAGTTACCCTGTTGAGGTTTAGTACAGAGATCCTAGCCTCCTGTTGTGGGCTGTGATTCCAGTGACAGTTAAATTTTTTAAGTTAATTTATTTTTTTGAGAGTATATGCATGGGAGGGGCAGAGGGGGGACAGAGGATCTGAAGTGGGCTTTGTACTCACAGAAGCAAGCCCGATATGGAGCTTGAACTCCCAAACCATGAAATCATGACCTGAGCCAGTCAGATGCACAACCGACTGAACCACCCAGGCACCCCAATGGTAGTTTAATGTGAAAGCTTAGTTCAATTTTCAGTATCTATGAAGTCAACATCAGAGAGGTACAGATGAGATAGCAAAACATCCATGCCATAGGCAGAATAGCAGCAAGGAATTTAGAAATGTCCAAGCAGGTGAACAAGAACATCCAAGAAAGGAGGGAAATTGGAAATTCAGGAAAGGATTGGCAAGAGAAAGAAAGGTTTCTAACCCTGGGAATTGAGGTGCAGGCCAGGTCTGGTATCAGAGTGTACTTGCCTTAAGAACAAAGCCAAAGTACTGGAATCAAGGTGAAAAGTCAACCTCCAGGCAGCTACTAAATCTCCTTATCTAATGCCTTTCATCTGACAGCACCATTGGTCTGGGGCAAAAGCAACCAGTGGGTAGAAAGTGTGGGAAGAAGAAGACTATGTGTAAGAAAGGCCATTGTGTCTTGGTTAAGAGGATGGGCCAGAAAGCAAATTGCTGAGACTCTTGGATCCTTCATTTCTGCAAAATAGGTAACAATCACATCAATCTATAAGCATAGGGTAAGAGTTGAATGAGATCCTCCATGCAAACAATTGAGACTAGTATCCAGCATATGGCAAGTGTCCAGCAAATGTGAGCTGATGTTCTTATCCCTCGCCTAACACTGACTGTGAATCTTGCAAGCCTCTTCTCAGCAGCTCCCTAATGAAAAGAGGAGCCTTTGTGGTTGTTTAGAAGTTACAAAATCTCATTCTAGGGAAAGTGCTCGTTAATATTCTTACCACCCTTTCTTACAGACAGCACCAGAGGTGGAGATTTATCAAATGTGAACAATTTAAAATAATAATTTCTGTAAGCCTACGTATAGCCAGCTTTCAATTACTCACTCTAATGGAGAAGACCAGAGTCATGGGTAATCCAACAGTGGGCTGGATCCAAAGTCATCTCTCTTTGGCTTGGAAATGGACTGGGTGACCTTCTTTTGCAGCACATTTGCTTTCTGGACTCTTTTCTGCTTTGGCTAATAATTAAATGAATTTATATTCTCTAAGCACACTAGCTGGCAGCAAGCGAAAGTGCACATAAATATTCCTGGGGAAAGGGAGAAGCTACTATCACGATATCAAATTTGTGGTACTGAAGAGAGGATTTATTTTTTTTTCTTACAAATAGTTTATTGTCAAGTTGGTTTCCATATAACACCCAGTGCTCATCCCCACAAGTGCCCTCCTCCATGCCCATCTCCCCCCTCCCCCCCACATCCATCAGTCCTCAGTTTGTTTCTCAGCATTCAAGAGTCTCTCATGGTTTGCCTCTCTCCCTTTCCCCCACCATTTCCCCCCTTCTTCTCCCCCATGGTCCTCAGTTAAGTTCCTCCTAATCCTCCTATACTTGCAAACATATATTTGTCCTTCTCTGCCTGACTTATTTCGCTCAGCATAACACCCTCAAGGTCCATCCATGTTGCTACACATGGCCAGATTTCACTGTTTCTCATTGCCATGTAGTATTCCATCGTATAGATAAACCACATCTTCTGGATCCATTCGTCCGTTGATGGACACTTAGGCTCTTTCCATGTTTTGGCTGTTGTTGAGAGTGCTGCTATGAACATTGGGGTCCATGTGCTCCTATGCCTCAGCATTTCTGTATCCCTTGGGTAAATTCCTAGCAGTGCTATTGCTGGATCATAGGGGAGTTCTATTATTTTCCTGAGGAAACTCCACGCTGTTTTCCAGAGGGGCTGCACCAGTTTGCACTCCCACCAACAGTGTAGGAGGGTGCCCGTTTCTCCACATCCTCGCCAGCATCTAGAGTGAAGAGAGGATTTATTATACCTTTTTGTCAGTGGTTCTCAAAATTTAGAGGAGCTAAAAGTCACATGGAAGAACTTGTTAAAAATGCACATTCACAGCCCTGACTCTTGAAATTTTGATTCAATAGCTCTGGGGTGGAGCTTAGAACTGCTCTTTTCTGAGGCGCCTTGGTGGCTTTGTCGGTTAAGTGCCTAACTCTTGGTTTCAGCTCAGGTCATGATCCCAGGATTGGTGAGTTCTCAAGTCCCGCATCAGGCTCTGCACTGGAAGCATGGAGCCTGCCTGGGATTCTCTCTCTCCCTCTCTCTGCCCCTCCTCTACTCTCTGTGTATCTCAAAATAAATACACTTAAAAAAAGAACTGCTCTTTTCCTTTTTATTTATTGTGCAAAAACTATCTAGCGTTAAATTTACCGTGTCGACCATTTTCATGTGTATAGTTCAGTAGAGTTAAGTCCATACACACTGTTGTGTAATAGATCTCGAGAACTTTTTCACCTTGCAAAACTGAAATTCTATACCCATTAGACATGAATTCACTCTCCTGTCTTTCCCCAGCCCTTAGCAATCACCTTTCTACTTTCTATTTCTATGATTTTGACTACTTTAGATTCTGCATATGAATGCAATCATACATCTGTTCTTTTGTGGCTGGCTTATTTGACTTCACATAATGCCCTTGAGTGTCACCCATGTTGTAGATATGGCAAGATTTCCTTCCTTTTTTAGGGAGGAATAATATCACATTGTTTGTATACACCTATGGACCACATTGTTTTTATCCATTCATCCACCAAAGGATGTACTTTCCTTTAAAAAAAATAAAAGTTTATTTTTAAGTAACCTTTATACCCAGCATGGTGGCCGAACTCACAACCCTGAGATCAAGACTAAGCCAGCCAGGTGCCCCTGGATGTGCTTTTTTTTCTAATAAACACTTTGAATAATAGTTACATCTGGATCTCTCATACCTAACTGCAAGAATAATGATGTGGACTATAGACTTTAAGCCTGGAAAGCCCTTTACATCAGATATGTTCCATTTTACAGGTGAGAAAGCTGAGGTCCAGGGAAGAGAATGGATCTGTTTAATGCCATAAAATTAATGCTAAAATAGAAGTTGGGCCAAAGGTCTGGCCCCTCATATAAAGTAGTAGGCAGAGGTGATAATGGAGGCCTCTGAGTAAGACAATAGAGAGAGAGAAGGTAAGGCAAAAGACCTAATAATGGAACTTGGGCTGTACTCACATTAGGTGGGGTCACAGAACACAAGAATCGAGAAAATGGACAAAGTGATTTCTTAGCTCTTCGCTGATCTCTTCAGAACTTTCTAGTCCAGCAGTTCTCAAACTAGCATGCACCTGGGTCAATATGGGCACTTGTTTAAGGCATGAAAAGTACAGAGAAGGGAATATAGTCAATAATATTGTCATAAATTTGTATGGTGGCTGATGGTAACTACACTTATCCTGGTAAGCATTTTGTAACATATAGATTTATTGAATCATTCTGTTGTACACCTAAAACTAATAGAAAATTTTATATCAGTTGTACTTCAATTTAAAAAAATGTAGATCTCCAGACATTCTGATTTAGTAGGTTTCAGTTAGGGCTCCAGTTTCTGCGTTAGTTTTTTAAGTAGGCACCTTAGGTGACGTAGAAGCAAATAGATGGAAAATCACACTTGGAAAAAACGCTTGTCTAAGTTTCTAAGATCTTGAAAGTTTGTTGCCAAAATGTTTTAAGGAAATATCAAGATCTTAGATAATTCCAGATTTCCCATATTGAATGACTTGGGAGCAAGAGTGGGAAGTGACAGCCCATAAGCCTCTCTGACTGAGTGATCTGTTTGAATAGGGGAAGTGTGGCATGCTGTTTAAGGATGCAGGATTTAGCGCTGCACTGGCCTGGGTTCAAATCCTGCCTATGCCACTTGCTAGCTTAATCATCTCAGGCAAGTCTTAAGTTCTTTGCCTATGTGCCTCCGTTTCCCCATCTGTAAAGTGGAGATAATAATAGTATTTGCCTCATAAGATTGTTTTGAGGGTAGTACGTAAAAAAAAAAAATGTTTTGCAACCACTTGAATGCAGCTTATATTACCACTCTTTTTCAGGGTTGCTTGGAGAGCAGGGCCTTTGCTCAAAATCAATCTTCTGAAGATTTTAAGGGAGCTAGAGTGACCACCTGGACTTGTTCACCCAGGACAGAGACATTTCCCCAGAATGCATGAGTTTTGGTGCTAAAGCCAAGACAGAACCGAGAAGGCTGGGATGGTTGGTCACTCTAAAGCAGAGCTTTTTGAAGCTCTTCAAGTACTTATTTACATATTATTTTTATTGGTAAAGTGTAGCTAGCTGTAAGGTTCAGAGATTTTGTTAATTCAACAAGCAATCATTGATGAAGGTTATCTGAGAATCTACGTATCTGTTAGCTGCTACCTCTAAAATTCCTAATTTGGGTGACCTGGGGAGAAGCACATGGGAAGGAGTGCATATCCAGATTCCCTGGAATTTCCTATATCTGGAATGTGCCCAGTTATAATGTATATGTTTCTTAGTTAGGCGATGTATTTCTTCTTCTAAAAATGCAGGCGTGTGTTAACAGGCTGGAATAGCCTTAAGATGCTATTTGATGGCTCAATAAATGATAGTTGGATGAATAAATGACTATCAATGAAAATGGCTTGACTTAGGTGTTTCAGAGACTTTATTTATGACTTTGGAAGATAAGATTTAAAAGCCGTTTCCTTCCCAGATAACCATTTCCTCCCTAGCACATCATTAATCCTCTCTTAATGTGGCTTCCCAGAATAAAAGTATGATACAAGGCAGTCACTTATATTGCCCTGGTGAAAAGGCCCTTGAGATGTCTGTAAAGAGCATTTGTGGGGTTTCTGAATTCAGCCATCAAGTCATCTGAGATGAATATACATAAACACAAACATATGGATATATAAACATATTATATCCTTCAACATTGCCAAGCTAAAATCATAGGTCACCTCCAGCTATATTGCAGGTGGGACTTGACCTATGTTGTACAGGCATTTTTTTAATGTTTATTCATTTCTGAGAAAGAGAGAGAGAGAGTGCGCCAGCCGGGGAGGGGCAGAGAGAAAGGGAGACACAGAATCTAAAGCAGGCCCCAGGCTCCTAGCTGTCAGCACAGAACTTGACACGGGGCTCCAAGTCACGAACCGTGAGATCATGGCCTGAGCTGAAGTTGGAGGCTTAACTGATGGAGCCACCCAGGCACCCCTGTACAGTCATTTTTGTAGGATTGTGCTTTAGACATGTTAGGATGGTTGAGGGTCGAGCCCATTTTTCTTTTTAAAGATTCGCCTTATTTTTTCAGACCAGAAGGATTTGTCATCCTCCATTCACCACTAGATGGCCCATCATTCAAAAAAAAAAAAAAAAAATCCCTCATTCAAAAAAGGTTTATTGAACAGTTTTCCACAATCATTGGAGTACATGAATTTTAGCCATATCATAGCATATTACCATATACTCTTTTGAATATTTTTCTTTAAATTGATTTAATCTTTAACCTAAGTATGTCTATTTTAGAAATAAATTGCAAGATGAGGGGGAAGAAAAGGAGAGAAGTATCCATAGATGAAAAACAAAATGACACCCAAGAGAAGGAGCTGCATCAAAGATTGATGGGAAGGAATAATGAATAGGAAACTGATGATCCACGAGTCAAGGGACCAAGACTAATCAACAGCAGAAAGATGGAGGGGCCAGGTAAGAAACAAGGGAGCTCAAAACAAGAGATCTCAAAACCCTGGGCAAGAGATAAAGAGAGGAAGCCATAGAAACCAAGGGATGAAGAGGATGAAGAGGATTTGAGACAAATACAGAAATGTGGCGTAAGAAGTTTGTATGAGATGAGGCTGCCACTGAGTTAGGCAAGCCAGAGGCTGAAAGAAAGGTGGCGCATAAGGAGAAAGTGTGGGGCTGGGATCTGAGGAGCTAAGGAGGATAACGAGGTGTACCAGACCTTGGTTACCTACCCAGTTTCCACGACCTCTCCCTTTCTTCCTTCCTTTGGGAAACATTGGGAAACACCACTCAGTAACCAAACCCCAAACCACGGCCCCATAGACCACAGAGTTAAAATGTCTTACCTATAAACCTTGCGACCATGTGTGTTGGGGAATTCAAAATTGTTTGGATGTTAGAAAGGTAATACAAGTATATGCTATCAAGCATGGTCTGGGACAATAGCCCATAATCAAACGTTTTAGTATTTCTGCAGCAAAATGTATGATCTGCCACACTTAGTGGGATAGATGAAGACTATGAAGTAGACTCAGATCTGTTCAGACTAGGTTTTGTCATGGAAGGAATTTTGATGCCAAACTTAAAAAAAAAAAAAGAAAACAAAACCAAAAGCTTTTTGACACTGAATCCTTTGGACTGTGCACACTGCTTAGGCCTTAATTTTGGACCTGGGTCATGGGTACGTAGAACATATCATGTTCCTTTTTATACCTTTTTGTATGTGTAAAAATGTTAAGTTTTTTAAAAAAATATTTATTTATCAGGGCGCCTGGGTGGCTCAGTCAGTTAAGTGGCCACTTTGGCTCAGGTCATGAGCTCGCAGTTCATGGGTTGGAGCCCTGCGTCAGGCTCTGTGCGACAGCCAGCTCAGAGCCTGGAGCCTGTTTTGGATTCTGTGTCTCCCTCTCTCTCTGACCCTCCCCTGCTCACGTTCTCTCTCTCTCTCTCTCTCTCAGAAATAAATAAAACATTAAAAAAATTAAAAAATATATTTATTTATCTTTGGGAGAGTGCAAGTGGGAGAGGGGCAGCAAGAGGGAGACAGAGCAAGCCACCTGACCCAGGGCTCTAATTCACAAACTGGGAGATCATGACCTGAGCTGAAGTCGGATGCTCAACTTCCCCAGGTGCCCCATAAAATGTTCATTTTGAAAACCTTTGAATCACATAGGTTCATATGTGTTCTGAGACCACTCATGACACCGTACTAGGTTCACAGCAGGCTTACTAAATACTTGTTGAGTTGAATGAACTTGATCTAGCCCTCCCATACTCATTGGTTGTTATTCCTGCCTTAGAAAAAACCACAGATGCTCTATTGGTTAGGGAGGTTAGTCTGGTTATGAAAATAAATAAGAGTAAAGGTGGAACAAGGACTGGCCCTAGGAAAAATTCATTTGTTCTTTCATTCATTCATTCATTCATTCATTCATTCAACAAATCTTTATCAAGGTCTACTATGAACCTAGTACCACAGCAAAAGCAGAGAAGCCATAGGGGCACCATGCAAAGAAAATGTCATCTCTACCATTGAGAAAGTCATGGTCTGGTGAAGGGGTGGAGCTGCTCATATCTTCCTGTGCTCTAATGGGGTGAGTGCCACAAGACAGGTGCCAAGGGCAATGAAAGCTCCAAGCAGATGTGCCCTCCGCCTGGCATATGGACACCTGTGTGTTTCTGGAGATCTTCATAGAAGAGCGGCTATTGTCACAGTCTCCAAGCTGATACAATCTAAAATAGCAATTTGCTCTCCATGTTTCCTAACCTATGGGGGCTTGAGTCTTCATAAAATTAAGCTTCTGAGATACCCAAAGCTTCCTCTATACCCAGGAAAGGGAGCAATGGAAGATCGAGGTTAGAGGCATTCCAGTGCTTAATGAACGTCACCTTAGATGACACCCTGAGATAAGTTAGCATGGTCTCCCAGAGAGGATAATCTACAAGATTCCCTGACCTTATAGCCCCTTGCTCTAGACAAACCTGCTCCAACAACTCACCCAAGAAAATGCTCTCAGAAATCTGCATTCTGCAGAGAAGAGATTTCATGGATCCTAGAGACAGCAGAAGTTTTCCAATAACAGGATCTTGGCTTACCTCTTCCTTGATCCTGGCCCGACTCAGCTCAGCCTGGATCTATACTGTGATGTGGGCCACGAAGATTCTTTTCTGGGGATGATAAAGAAGTGGCCATATGTAAAGTATTTAACACAGTACTTGACACACAGTAAGCCCTGTAGCACTGTACCTACCTCATGGGGTTGGTGTCAGAACTAAACCAGATTACCCATGTAAAGGGCTCGGCACTCAATAAATGTTAGCATTTATTATTTATTATTATTATCGTGGTCAAGGAATACCCCAATTCGGTGATTTCTACTCCTGAATCTACAGCTCTAAGAAGCTGATCCTTGTGGGGTCAAAGTTTCTGTTTGGGGAGAAGAGGTGGTACTCAGCACCAAGGTCTGTAAATCCCATGATGGTGCACTCATAGCCTAGAGGAAAAGGCTGGGACCCCGCACCCACCCATTCCAGTGACATGATTGTCACAAAGATCACTAATGACCTCTTTCTTGGTGAATTCAGACTGTTTTCAGCCCTTATCTTTTGTGACCTTTTTCTTTCTGCAGGCAATATTGGCCTGGCCAAGTCTTCCTTCTCTCCTTCGGGAAACACTGTGTTGACTTAGATGACACCACATCCTGAGGCTTTCCTCTTTCTGGCTATTCCATCTGACTCTCCTTTGCAGGCACTTTCCTCTATCCATCTTTTAACACATGGCAACCATCAGGATTCTTTCCTAGGCCTTCTCTTCCCATTGGGCATATACTCCCCTGAGCAATCTTTTCCATATGGCCTCTGTGATCCATATGCTGATGATTCTTAAATCTCTGGCCCAGATCTCTCTTATGAGCTCCACACCCATAGATCCACTGCCAAGTGGTCATTTCCTCATGGGTGTCTTACAAGCACCTCAAATCTACACGGTCCTAATTCATGTTCACATCTCCACCCCACCTCTGTAAATAAAAGACCTTGCCTTTCCTTCTGTGTTTCCTATCTCTCTCTCCTTCATCACCTACATCTAATCAATTTGTAGATAGTTCTACTTCTATAATATACTCTGAATGCATCTACTTCTTTCTGATTACATTGTCATCACGCTAATCCAGGCCACTGTCATCTCTCACCTGTAAAGGTTTTCTAATTGGTTCCCTTCCTTCCTCTTTTCCCCCTCCCTGGTCCACTCCCTACATGAGAGCTAGAAGGGGTTTTCTGAAACAGCAAAATGATCAGGTCACGCATCTGCTTAAAACTTTTTACAACTCCTCATAGTTTTTAGGTAATAATAATTGCAGCTTATATTTATATAGTCTTTAATGTATGTCAGGCATTCCTCTGAGATATATGCTGCCAACATGCAATGAAGAACTGAGACCTAGCAACAATTATGTGAGTGAGCTTGAAACTGGTTTATCCAGCCTCAGTCAAGCCTTTAGATGACTGCCCCCAGCCAATAGCTTGATTGAAGCCTGAGCCTCAATTACCTAGATAAACCACTCCTAGATTCCTGACCCTTAACAACTACATGAAATAATGAATGTTTGTTGTTTTAAGCTTCCAAGTTTAGGGGAAATTTGTTATACAGCAGTAGGTAACTAATACATTACTCTAGTTTATTTCATTCATTCATTCATTCATTCATACACCCAATAACTATCTAATGAGTACCAAATATGAAAATAGGAGTACCAAGCATGAAAACTACTTCTCTTCCCACCTTCCCTTCCCTTTGCCTACCCCCTTAACAGTAATAAGGAACTATCCCTCAATCCCAAAAAGTGATGCACGTTTTCATGCTTCTGCACTTTTGTGCTGCCTGAGATTTCCTTTGCCTCTTTCTTAGCCTGGATACTTCCCAGTCTTCCTTAAAGTCGGGAGCATTTCCTTCAGTCAGAGTTACATACTGCTTTCTTGTTCTCCATTAACACTCTGTACCTGCCTCTCTTAGTGTTTACCTCACCACAGTATAACACACCCTTTCCTTGTCCCACCAAACTGAACCGTGGGGAAGGAATTATGTCTTACTCATCTACACATCTCCCTGCTTGAAATTTGTAGAATGAATAAATCAATGGGTGAATAAATACAAGCTCAGAACTGGCGGGGGAAGTGTTGGCAGGGATCTCTGTCTTCTTTGTTCTTTGATGTATCCCAAATGTCTAGCACTACACCTGCCACATAATAAGTGCTCAATAAGTATCTGTTGAATGTTGTAGAAAGTTTAACGAAGAAGCAAATAAATGAGGGACACCTATGTGGCTCAGTCGGTTGAGAATCTGACTCTTGGTTTCGGCTCAGGTCATGATCTCACGGTTTGTGAGATTGAGCCCCATGCCATGCTCTGGGCTGGCAGCGTGTAGCCTACCTGGGTTTCTCTCTCTCTCTCTGAAAACATATAAACAAGCACTTTTAAAAATTCAAAAAAAAGAATCAAATGAATTAAAAGCAAACAGCCCTTGCACATGTGAAAAGCTGTTCCATCACACTTCTAATAAGTGTAAATTAAAACCAAAGTTACATACTATTTTCTCCTTACTAAATTTGCCAAAATCTGATCATATGACATCACTCTGATGTAAAGCAGTGGGGAAATGAATATGCTCATGCTTTGCTGTTGGGAATGCAAAATGGGGCAATGCCCATAAAGGACAATTGGGCAACAGCTATCAACATTTAAAAAATATTTTCCCTTCTGGGTATCAATCTTACAGAGAGCCTTTCATACTTATGGAACAACACAGGTACAGGGTTATTTATTGTCATGTTGTTTATAATAGTGAATGTTGGAAATAACCCAAATGTCCATCTACAGAGAACTAGATAATAAACTGGTATATCCATACAACGCAATACCATGCAGTTGTTAAGAAAAGATGATCAAAGGGCGCCTGGGTGAGTCAGTCAGGTAAGCGTCTGACTCTTGATTTCAGCTCAGGTCATGATCTCATGGTTTGTGAATTCCAGCCCTGCGTCGGGGTCCACGCTGACAGTGTGGAGCCTGCTTGAGATTCTCCCTCTCTGTCTCTGCCCCATCCCCACTCACACTATCTCCGTCTCTCTCAAAAATACATAAATAGGGGTGCCTGGGAGGCTAGGTTGATTAAGTGTCTAACTTCTACTCAGGTCATGATCTCATGGTTCGTGTGTTTGAGTCCCATATCAGGCTCTGTGCTGACAGCTGGCTCAGAGCTGGAGCCTGCTTTGGATTCTGTGTCTCCCTCTCTCTGCCCCTGTCCCACTCACCCTCTGTCTGTCTGTTTCTCTCTCAAAAATAAATAAACCTAAGTAAATAAATAAATAAACTTAAAATATAATTGAAAGAGCTGTCTTTCAGCCGATACTGAAATATTTTTGTGATATATACTACAATGAAGAAAACAAAGCACAAAAAAGGATAGAGTATGCTACCATCATGGAAGAGAGTGGGAATGCATAAAAAAAGACCCACAAATATATTTGCACAAATACTAAAGAGTTATACAAGAAGTCAATAAAGTGGTTACCTGTTAGAAGCAAGAAGATTGGACAAAGAATAACATAAATTAAGGCAGGGTGAGAGGAAGACACCTTAATGCATTCTTTCTTAATAGCGTTGCAGTTTGAATCATGTGAATGCACTACTTATTCTAAAACATTAAATTACAAGAAAAACAGCCTGTGTTCAGCTGGCCAAGCATTTGAGAAGACAGACTCATTCCCTGAATCGTTTGACTGTGCTCCTCCCAGGGACATGTGCATTCAGATGGGGCTTCAAACCTGAAGCCAAAGAAATCAAATATGCATGGTGAAATTTGAAGCGGCACCAGGAGTGCAGTGAGGGTGAGGGGACGGAGGCTTGTAAGCCCACTGCAATCATAGCCTCATAACATGTTCACCACCCGGCCCGCACAATAAGCAAACAGAGCCTAGAAGGTAGGCTCTTATAACCCAGGGGCTAATAACCGCCCCCCCACCCCCAGCACCGCGTTGTCCCAATATCTGCAGACGCTAGCCCTGGGTAGTAAAATGAGTTTCTTTTTGCTAGCAGGGAATCAAAGTTTTTTGAAGAAATATATATGGAATGGAAATGTAGAAAGGTGCCCTTGGTCCTCCAGAAACAGAAAAAAAAAAAAAAAGGATAAGAAAAAGAAAGCCATCCCTAGCCATCAATATCAAAGCCTGAGCAGTTTATTTGGTGCAAATCTTATGATCATGAATGTCTCAGGGCTGTAATTCTGTCTGATTACCCCGTGCTGTCAGGAGGGTGGAAAAACCCAGAAGATTAATGTTTTGTGTGGCAATAAGGTGGCAGGCCTGCAACTCTGAGCTTATCTTCCATGAATCAGGAGTCGGGCTGATAGCCTTCAAGAGACAGCAACATTTTATAAAGGGGTGTGTGTGTGTGTGTGTGTCTGTGCATGTGTGTGTGTGTGTGTGTGGGTGTGGGTGTGGGTGTAATGAGGTCAGTCAAGCCCAGATTCATTAGTTTCTGATGCCATTGACTTCCTTGGTACATACTCAGGCCAAATGTCCCTGTGCATAGCCCCCTCCTCCAGTGTGTTTTGTGGGATTAGGGTACCTAGGAGAGACTGGTATGTGAATGTGAAGGGCAGGGAACAAGGCTGATTTGGTTATGAGCTCTGGTTTCTAACTCCTGTCAAAAGGCAGATGCCTGAGGAACTGTTGTAAAGCTGTTTCTTTGGGAAACCCGCTTCAGTAGCTGCTCATAGGTCTTTCCCAGGGCACACAAGAAAAGGGTGGACCATTTAAAACAAGAGTGACTGGGGCACCTGGGTGGCTCAGTCGGTTAGTTAGGTGTCCGACTCTTGGTTTCAGCTCTGGATATGATCTCACAGTTCGTGAGTTCGAGCCCCACATCAGGCTCTGAACAGACAACTTGGAGCCTGCTTGGGATTTTCTCTCTCCCTCTCTCCCTGCCCCTCCCCTACTCTCTCTCTCTTTCTCTCTCTCAAAAAATATATAAATATTTTTAAAAATAAAAAGAGTGACTGTTCAGTTGACCTATCTGTTAACCCAAAAGCATTTAGGCTATAGCAACAAGAATTTAAAGTTTATTTACTCATTTTAAGGGAGAGAGAGAGGAGAGAGAGAGAAAGAGAGAGAGACTCCCAAGCAGGCTTTGTGCTGTCAGTACAAGCCTAATGTGGGGTTCGAACTCATGAACTGGAGATCATAAATTGAGCCAAAATCAAGAGCCAGATGCTTAACCAACTGAGCCACCCAGGCTCCCTAGCACCTAGAATTTAAGTACAAACTTTGCAAATCTGCCCATTTTAAATAGCAGAACTAGGGGCACCTGGGTGGCTCAGTTGGTTAAATGTCCAATCTGACTTGGGCTCAGGTCATGATCGCATGGTTCATGAGTTCGAGCCCCTCATCAGGCTCTGTGCTGACAGCTCAGAGCCTGGAGCCTGCTTGAGATTCTGTGTCTCCCTCTCTCTCTGCCCCTCCCTCATTTGTGTGTTCTTTATTCATTCTCAAAATAAAAAAGTAAATTTTTTGAGGTTTTTGTTTTTTGTTTTGTTTTGTTTTTTTTTTTTAAGTAGGCTTCATGCTCAGCCTGCAGCCCAACGTGGGGCTTGAACTCACAACACTGAGGTCAAGACCTGAGTTGAGATCAAGAGTTGTATGCTCAACTGACTGAGCCACCTAGGCATCCCTAAACTTCAGTTTTTACGTCTATAAAATGGAGATAATAATCTTCACAGCCTTATAAGGTAAGTACTGTTAAGCACAAGTTAAGAAGTTACCACAGCACCTAACACAGCAGTCATTCAAGAAATGACAGCTAGTAGGAGTAGTGATCAGTGAGAAAGGAAGGGGGGGGAGGAAGAAAAGAAGTAGGAGGGGGAGGAAGAAGAGGAAGAGGAGGAAGAGGAAGAGGATGGGAAGGAAGATAAGGAGGAGAGAAATGTACATAAAAACACAAGAAGAGAGATTTGGCTCAAGCAGAAGAACTTAGTGACTTTAAATTTGTTTCCAAAATGAAAAAAATAATCTCACCCTTCCTCCCACCCCGACCACTTAAACAATCTGACTCCAGGGTCACTTGGGTGGTTCAGTTAGTTAAGCCTCCAACTTGGGCTCAGGTCATGATTCCATGGTCTGTGAGTTTGAACCCTGAGTTGGGCTCTGTGCTGACAGCTCAGATCCTGGAGCCTGCTTTGGATTTTGTGTCTCCTCTCTGCCCCTCCCCCAGTCATGCTCGCTCTCTCTCTCTCTCTCTCCCTCCGCCCCTCTAAAATAAATGAACATTAAAACAAATTTTTTTTCTTAAATCAGATTCCAGGGGCACCTGAGTGGCTCAGTCGGTTGAGTAGCTGACTCAACTTCAGCTCAGGTCATGATCCCAGGTGTCACGTTGGGCTCTATGCTCAGCGTGGAGACTGTGTAAGATTCTTTCAATCTCTCTCACCCTCAAAAAAAAAAAAAAATCTGACTCAAAACTCCTTAGCATTTTATTCAAAGACTTTTAGGATCTCTGTCCCCTTGATATTTTTCCAGCATCATTGTCTTCTGGTGTCCTTCCTCTGTGCTGTAGCTCACACAGGAAGTCCTAAAGTTCTCATGCCCAGAGCATGCAGAGCTATTTATATTATTAGTAGTAGTATTAAATGGTTATTTATATGATTATTTATACTATTGATTGGATACTTGTCATATGTAAGCATCTTCTATGTGTTATCCCCACCAGTCCGCAGGCTCCATGAGGAGCAAGACCACGATTTCTATCTATTTACCACTCTACTCCAGTGTCTAGCATGGCACCTGGCTTGTGGAGGGCCCTCGATAAATACTTCTTGATGCTTGAATAAATTTAATCCTCACAACAATTCTAAGACTTAGGTGTAACCATGATTCCCATTTTACAGAAAGAAACTAAGGCTTAGTGACATTAATTAAAAGTCATAAAGGGTGAAGATAAGATCAGACCACTCTGTTTATCTGACTTGAGCCGCTGTCTTGCCTAGCTTATTTCCCCCAATGCATGCTATCAGTGTTCGTGCTTTCCTTCCTCTGCTCATGCTGCCCAAAGTGCCTTCTCTGTTCATCTCATAAACTCATAAACTCATCCTTTGCCTCTTATCGTTAATTGTCACTTATAATCAACCTACTTTTTACATTATACTTTATCCTAGAAAGTATTTGAGATAGCTTTCAAAGAGCATAAAATGAGGGAAAAAACAAATAAATGATAAAATCGTAGAAAAAGAAACATAGAATTAGGAAAAACTCCAAAATCCAGGAAGGCAAGATTCACCTGCTCAAAAAAGCCTTCCGAAAGCTTCTTCTGCTCCCAGAAAGGTAGGCCACACATTTATTTCTAAGCCTGCTGGTAGCCGAGGCAAAGACAATAAACCCAATCACTTGCAGGATTCATAGTGTCCATAAGTTTAAAAAAATATTCTTCCTGCTTTTCGTTTTTACAAGAAGCTCAGTGTTTTTCTGGAACTTGAGAGAAATATCTTCTTAAGCTTCTCTAAAGAGAAGATACCCTAAGATGTAGTGGATATCATTCTCCATAACAGTCAATCCTACGATAAATTTTCTTTTTTAAGATTTTACTTTTGGGGCACTTGGGTGGTTTGTTAAGCATCTGACTCTTGATCTCAGCTCAGGTCATGATCTCACGGTTCATGAGTTCAAGTCCCAAATTGGCTAGACACTGTGAGTACAGAGCCTGCTTGGGATTCTCTCTCTCACTCTTTCTCTGTCCCTCCCCTGCTCGCTCTCTCTCTCTCTCTCTCTCTCTCTCTCTTTTCCTCAGAATAAATAAATAAATAAGCTTTTTTTTTTTTAAGTAATCTCTATATCCAACGTATGGCTCTGACTCACAACCCTGAGGTCAAGAGTCACATCCTCCACCGACTGAGCCAGCCAGGTGCCCCCTCTGATAAATCTGATAGCAAATTACTTTTTAAAAATAGTACTCATTGCAAAACAATGGTTTGTCCTGAGGTATCTTTCCTAGTTACCACCCTCAACCTCTCAAGGCTTCTCTAGGGTCCCTTCAGTGTTCCCATAACATCATGTCCTTCCTTCTCCCAGGTTACATTATAATTATTTCTATATCTGCATTCCTCATCAGACCAACAACATTTTGAAAACAAGTAGCATGTTTTGGTTATCTGTGACGTGCGCCTCAATGTCTTAATCTGTAAAATGACAATAATGATGGTACTTTTCCCTCCTGGAGTTGGTACAATGAGTAGATGAGTTAATGCGTACAAAATGCCTGAGACGGTGCCTGGCACATGGTAGGCACACAGGATTGGATTAGCTATTATTTTATTCCCCACAAGTACAATGCCTGATACCAGGCATTCAATCAGTAGGTGTTGGTTGAATGCTTACATGGAGTGGTAAGTGAGCCTAGGATGGAAGCTTGTGCATTATCTTTGCCTAAAGAGCGTAGACTAGGGAATAGAATAGACTAGGGAAGGAAACCAGTAGTCTTAATTTCTTTTTTACTCCCCTTAGGTCTTTATCCAAAGGACACTTTTCAGTGAGGCTTTATCCTCACCTTACTGTTTAAAATTACAGCTCACTTCAAAATATGTCTTCGATCCCCTTCCCTGCATTATTTGTTGGCTTAGCACTTCACAATATCTAACACTATTATATGTTTGATTGTTTATCATGTTTTTCCCCTGCCCCTCACCATTAGAATGTAAGCTCCAGAAAGCCAAGAGTATCGTTTGTTTCTAGACAAGAAGCTGGCAAATAATGGATGATCAGTAATACTTTTTAAGCTTTTTTATGAATTTTTGAGAGACAGAGAAAGACAGAGCATGAGTACTGAATAGGCAGAGAAAGAGAGGAAGACACAGAATCAGAAGCAGGTTCCAGGCTCTGAGCGGTCAGCACAGAGCTGGATGCAGGGCATGAGCCCACGAACTGTGAGATCATGACCTGAGCTGAAGTCGAATGCTTAACCCACTGAGCCACCCAGGTACCCCAATGATCAATAAATATTGATTGAAAGCATAATTGTAAGGAAGCAAGGCTGGGTAGGTACTAGAAGAAGGCAAATGTGGAGCCTAGGGCACAACATTTAAGGAGGCATGCACTCTCAGGACAGTATGCTGGGTGGGCCTGCCTTGTGCAACCTTTAGAGTGACTGCTGCCTTACCTTTTGCAAACTAGACACTTTGATTGGCCACCCTAGTCCTAGTCCTGAAGCAGGGAATGGACCAGATGACAAAATGAGGTTCCCTCTGGTCCTAAGCAGTGGGGATTAGTAAATGTTTACCAACCAGCTTATGTGTGTATGTGTGTGCATGTGCATGTGTGTGTATGTGCGTGTAAGGGGGACCTCGGATTTGCAATGTTTGTCAACTTTTGTGGTGTAAATATTCCCAGCATGGCCAATTTCAAGCTCTCAGTAAGATGTCTCTACAACAAGTGTTGCAAAACATGCCCAAAGTGTTTTGTGAGCTGGTGCAAGTTGCTTCCAGCACACCACTGGCCAGGACTCTGGGACTCGCACAAAAGACAGCCATGGCCAGCATGAAGGACGGTGAAGAGAAATTAAGAATAGGGGCACCTGGGTGACTCAGTCAGTTAAGTGTCTGACTCTTGATTTTGGCTCAGGTCATGATCCCAGGGTTTGTGAGTTCAAGCCCCATGTCGGGCTCTGAGGTGACAGTGTGGAGCCTGCTTGTTATTCTTTCTCTTCCTCTCTCTCTGCCTCTCCCCCACACACTCTCTCTCTCCCTGTTTTTTCTCAAATAAATAAACTTCAAACAAAGAAAAAGAAATTAAGAACAACGGGTGGATCAGCATAACCCATCCCCACCACTAAAAAATATTCCAGAAGTGCATATCCTGAATGGAGGACCAGTGGTCTATATTTAGTGACTAGTACAGTATCAGGCACATAGAAGACATTTAAAAAAGACTTATCTGGGGGTGCCTGGGTGGCTCAGTCGGTTAAGTGTCCGACTTCAGCTCTGGTTATGATCTCACGGTTCGTGGGTTTGAGCCCCACGTCAGGCTCTGGGCTGACAGCTAGCTCAGAGCCTGGAGCCTGCTTCAGATTCTGTATCTCCCTCTTTCTCTGACCCTCCCTTACTCATGCTGTCTCTCTCTCTCTCTCTCTCTCTCTCTCTCTCTCTAAGAAATAAATAAAACATTAAAAAAATTTTTTTAATAAATAAAAAATAAAAAAGACTTACCTGGGGCACCTGAGTCGCTCACTCAGTTGAAGTCTGACTTTGGGTCAGGTCATGGTCTTGTAGTTAGTGTGTTTGAGCCCCATGTCAGGGTCTGTGCTCTCATTCTCTATCAAAAATAAGTAATCAAAACAAAATAAAATAAAATAAAACAAAATAAAACAAAATAAAATAAAATAAAGGAATTGTCTAAGATGAAAAGGAGAAAAAGAAGAAAAGCAATGAGGGAAAGGGGGTGAATTTTTGTCCCATGGATAATGTTTATGTTTATGGATCACTTAAGAAGATTCTAGATAAGAGTTTGCATAGTTAGCCCCAAGCCAATTCTTCTTTCTGACATTTACTAATTAGATGAAGTTAAAGCCAGCAGTAGATCCCTTCTTATCTGTTGGGCCAGAGATTCACAAGAGCATGGGATTTGGGGATGGACTCTGGGATTATCTTCGCTACAGATTTGTTTTCCTGTTGTGTGCATGGGTCGGTGACCTCTGTGCCCACTCCAGTGTGGGTGACTGGCAGACAGCATCCAAGGATATCTTGGGTGTCAGAGGAAATGGGCACAGACTCCAAAATTCCCATGACTAATCCCTAGAGCAAGCAATCCTTCCATGGATAATTGAATAATGATTGAATTTAGTTACGGGCTAAATTTCAGGACTCTTCAACTGGGAGCCTTACCCAAACACCTTTTACAATAAAAAAACAAACAAAAAAAAAAACAAAAAAACAAAAAAAAACCCAACACGACGGAGATAGGAGTTATCTCTAGGTTGGAGATTTTCTCTTTCTCTCTCTCTCTCTTCCTAATTATGAACATGTAATCAGTGCTAGGCCAAAAGTTGTTGTCCAAACTTAAACATTTTGAAATGATTCAGTGGCTGGGGTTGTATATTCTGATGGCCTCCAGCAGAGGTGGCTTCTTTGCTCAGTCTGCTCAACGTTTGAGAATTCTTTTTTTGACAACTTGAAAATATAAAAAAGCAAGGAGATTTGGCCTTTAAAAACATCAGCTCTCCAGATGGAAACCAGACTTACTGCGGTGATCATTTTGCAATGTATACAAATGTTGAATCATTATGCTGTACACCTGAAACCAATACAATGTACGTCAGTTATACCTCCAAAAAAAAAAAAAAATACCACATCAGCTCTTTTGGTTTCCTCTTGAAAATTTGGAAGCTCTGCCGATGTTAGGCACGCAGTCTGACGTGAGGTCACACTGTGATGGAGCTGAGTATAGGCTGTGCTGCTTGAACAGATCATGCGCTCCCTAATTCACCCCCCTTTCTTATCTGCGCAGCACTGAGGCAGGCTGTCAGTTACACTGTGTTATCTCTCATTGCACTGCTGTTTCATAATTCCAATGGGCATGCGCTCTCTAGTTTGCCATGGAGGCTAGCTCACCACGCCCACTAGATCTATTTATTCCAGTTGCCTACCTGGGTCCTGAAGTCATAAGTCTGTCTAGTCTCTGACTCCTACTTTAAGGGTTCAGTGGCTGGTCTGAGACACAGGCAGGATCTGTAGTTTCCAGCACTGATCGCGGATCCATGGGACAAGTGGCCAACGGACAGCCCCTATGCTTCAGAAATAACTTTTTGGTGGGGGCACCTGGGTGGCGCAGTCAGGTAGGCATCTGACTCTTGATCTCGGCTCAGGTCATGATTTCATGTTTCAGTTCGTGAGGTCCAGCCCCTCATGGGGCTCTGCGCTGATGGCACAGAGCCTGCTTGGGATTCTGTCTCTCCTCCCTGCCCCTCCCCCATTTGTGCTCGCTCTCTCGCGCGCTCTCTCTCTCAAAATAAATGAACTTAAAGAAAAACTCCCTGGTGGACTGCCTGTGTGAAATTCACACTATCAGTCACTTAAGTTCAACAGCTCTGTCTTCCCCTTTCAAAATGAACACGTGTTGCCTGGGAGGGGCAACTCGTTTCGCTGTTAGACTAGTTTCCAGTAACACGAAAGGGAGAGGATCTGCATCAGAAGCATCTTGGGAGGGATTTAGGATTGCTAAATTGGCTCAGGTTACTCAGCTAGTCTCCAACAACAGAGAGACAGGGAGACGGAGGGAATGACACACAGCACAAGTAAGCTTTGCTGAGGTGAGTGCGTGGAGAGGCGCGCAGAGCCCGAGGACACACCCCAGGAGGAGGTGGTGGAGAGCACAGCGTTCTGTGGGCAGAGGAGTGATGGAAGGCATTGCTCCAAAAGAGAGGGAAGTGCAAAAAAAAATAAATAAATAAATAAAAGCCATTGCCACAACCCTTTAGAAAAGATAGCTTGCTCGATTCTAATCACAGGTGGTGTGAAGGCCGGAAGTCTATAAACAGACCCTCTTGCAGTTACCGAGGGCTATTTTTGATCTTCACAACATCATCTGCTGGGCAGACAGTGCTCCTGTTGGAAATCAGAGACAGTGAAGAGATAGAGCAATTGGTAGCTCCCTAGGGAGAGGGCTTTTGGGGACACTCTGCACTGCCTCTTTTACCATTCCCATACTGCAAGCCTGGCCTTTATTAACTACAACCCCTTCCCAGCATCCTGGAGCCCTGAGCCGTCTGTGTGAACCCGTGTGGGTGAAGCCCTTCCAGCGGCCAGCCAGCTGCCCATACCTGCCAGTCCCCCACCCACCCCCTGTCCAGCTTCTCCAGACACCAGCTGGATTCCAGAACTCTCCTGGTTCCTTCACCTCTCCCCCCTCACAGTCCTCACTCTGGGGCAGCTCCTTCTTGCTTCTCAAGAATGGGCTCAACTCTCTAGGGAAAAGGCAGTTTTGAATACATGGTGGAGGGAGACAGCCAAAGCTGGGGTTATTACTCCAGTGTTTGGGGAGTACCAATCACAAAGGCGGGAGACCCTCCTACCCATGGCTGCCTGGGAGGCCTTGGGGAAAACAAGGGGAGTGGGTGCTAGTGGCAGGAGGGGATGGAAAAAGCACCTCTCCCCATCTTACCGACTTCCTACCTAGCCCATGCCCCCTGTGCCTCTCTGAGAGCCCCGCACCCTCCACATGCACAGCATGGCTCAGGAGCCGAGCTCTTTCCCCCACATTGCCTCCTACCTACCTGGGCACAGGCTGCATCATGCTGATTTACAGATTAGTCAGATGAACACTTAACACCCACCTTCCCTCAGCCTTGGCAGCTTGCATTTCCATGAGAGTGACAAGAAGGGTGGAAATACGTATTCTCTACTTTATTTTATGTTGCAGTCAATCCTCCCAGGGCGCACACAATTCTCCTCCAGCAGTGGTGGGTACTTGGAGAGGCCCCATGAACTTTTCAGGCTACGGCTAGGGCCTGGGAAGGGGTAATGTACTAAAGTCAACTCTTGATTCCTCCTGTGAATCATCTACTTGGCGGATTATCTGCTGATAATGCCTTTCTCTAAGCTGGCTTCCCTTGCCTCCCAGCCGCTTTCTGAACTCTTTCCCCCCTGCTCTCTTGACAGCCATGGATGTGTGCTTAAGGAATGCAAACTCGAACATTTGCCTACGCAAAATGGAAATACAGAGGCAAATAGGATCGGGGCAGGGATTGCAATGTTCTAGCTCTTTCCTCTGCCAGCCAGAAATGATTTGAGGCCTTCAATTAAATCCCCAAGTTCTGAATGCCTATTGTGTGCAGAGGCCCTAGGTCCGTAGCTGGCGAGGCAGTACCTTTGTCTGTCCTCGCCTATTTCTTTGTGTTTCTTCAAGGGTCCCAGGCACAGAAGAGAGCACGTATGAAAGAAAAAATTGACACATAGTACAGATTATACATCATCTCCATCACCGTCATTATCATTACCTCATCACAGAGACAGCTAACACTTTCATAGAATGTATTATTTGCCAGGCACAGTTCAGAGGGCTTTGCATGTGTGAACTCCCGTAATTGTCTCCACTCTGGTTTGTTATTATTAACCCTGGTGTTGAGGCAAGAAAATTGAAGTACGGAGAGGTTCAGTGACTTGTCTAAGGTCATGCAGCTAACACCCAGGCAGCCTTTAGCCGGGATTCAGTGGCTTCATCCTACACTACAGTACCCAATAAATGCCACACTAAGCTGCCTCAGTACGCACATTCTGTTGTTTTGGTTTCCCATTGTTATAGAACTCAACCCAAACGCACCTGCTTAAAATAACAACCATTTTCCTTGCTCATGATTCTATGGATCAGGAATCCCAATACGGGATGGATGGCTTCTCTGCGACAGGATGTCTTGTGGAAGGAGGGTGATGGGCATGGAGGAGGACACTTGTTGGGATGAGCACTGGGCTGGGTGTTATATGGAAACCAACTTGACAATAAACTATTAAAAAAAAAAAAAAACAACAGGATGTCTGGAGCCTCTGTGCGGGTAACTCAAACAGCTGGGGCCTGGTCACGGTAGCTTGACTGGGCTTCTCCATCTGGGGCCTCAATTCTTACTGTCTGCTGGGCTCCTGGATTCCCTTCCACATGGCCTTCCCATTTGGGTAGCTCGAGCTTCCTCATAGCACGGTGCTTTCAGTGTAGTCAGACTTCTTACATGGTAGCTGGCTGCTCCTGAGAGTATGCAGACATTTTCATGCTTCTGAAAAACTAGACTTGGAACTAAAACACAGTGTTATTATTTTTTTTTTGAGAGAGAGAGAGAGAAAGAGAGAGAAAAAGAGCATGAGTGAGGGAAAGGGTGAGAGAGAGAGAGAGAGAGAGAGAGAGAGAATACCAAGCAGGCTCCACACTCAGTGCAGAGCCCAAAGTGGGGCTTAATCTCATGACCATGAGATCATGACGTGAGCTGAAATCAAGAGCTGGAAACTTTACTGACTGAGCCACCCAGGCGCCCCTAAAGAATGCTGTTATTTCTACCACATTCTACTAGCCAAGGGAAGACAAGAGATGAGACCAGCTTTAAGAAGAGCAACAACAGGGGCGCCTGGGTGGCTTAGTCGGTTAAGCGTCCGACTTTCGCTTAGGTCATGATCTCGCGGTTCGTGGGTTCGAGCCCCGCGTCGGGCTCTGTGCTGACTGCCAGCTCAGAGCCTGGAGCCTGTTTCAGAGTCTGTGACTCCCTCTCTCTCTGACCCTCCCCTGCTCATGCTGTCTCTCTCTCTCTCTCCTAGAAATAAATAAAACATTAAGAAAAAAAAAGAGCACCAACAGACTCCCCGCCTTGATGAATGGAGTGGCACACATGGACACTGAAAGAGGTAATTCATGGTAGCCATCTTTGGAGACTATCACACTGTGTATGTATAGAATATACATAACGGAGGGAGTTATGCTAAGAATAGGCTCCTGGAGGAAAAAATAGATCATTTTATTATATTTTATAAGTTAATATATTACCTCATATATTTCTACACACACACACACACACACACATCAAAATTGATGAAAAAGTAAAAAAATTATAGATATTTTGACCAATACTCTGCAACTACTGACCGCTCTTCAAAATGCTTACTGAGTGTTGGTGTCCATTCCCAGGCCTAGATCTCACTAAGTGTTTCAACGCCCCTTCCAGTAGCTTAGCCAGGTTTCCCAGACCCCAATAACTTAGAGCATCCTGATTCTAGCGCTGACTCTGAGACCTACCTGCATGGAATTGTTTCTTTCTTCAGAGACAGAAACCAGCAGAGCTCCTCAAATAGGATTCTAGCCCAGGGCAGTAATTCACTGGAATTCATGCGGGGAAAATCAGCCAACCTGGCAGACCCCACTGCCTCAAGTGAAGCTTCAGCCATCGAAGATTGCCAGCTGTATGGTGCCACATGGGGAAGAGTGGATAGAAAAGACCTCAGGACACCTGAATTTGTGGTTTTGGTTCTGCTGTTCTGCATGTGAATGAGGGGAAGACAAGAAGGAGGTAGCCAGCCTAAAGAGGTCACAGACATTTCTTTGTGAATGATCACATCACCTCACCGTATATAGACCCCAAATGGCCATGAATAAAGTGGCTTTGTTACGTCCTCTCCCTTCAGACGTGCTTTTGTTTTCTTCTTTTCCCTCCTCAAAAATGGGAGCGCGGCGCCCGGGTGGCTCAGTCAGTTAAGTGTCCGACTTCAGCTCAGGTCATGATCTCACAGTTCATAAGTTTGAGCCCTGTGTCGGGCTCTGTGCTGACAGCATGGAGAATAGAATCTTCTTTGGATTCTGTGTCTTCCTCTCTCTCTGCCCTTTCCCTTCTTGCACTCTCTCTCTTTCTCTCAAAGATAAGCATTAAAAAATTTTTTTAATGGCAGAATTTTTGGCATAAAGCACCATACTCCAGGGCCATGCTCAACTTCTTCCCTTTCTGAGACTAGCTATCTCTTTGTTCCTGTTGCTAATAGCTCATTCACTCATTCATTAAATATTTATTGCGGGCTCCTATGTGCTCAGCACTGTGTTAGGCACTCAATATACATCGATGGACACATCAGACCAAAATTCCTGCCTTCAGGGAGCTTACATTCTATTGAAAGGTAACAGACAAGAAACTAAATGGCCAAAATACACAGTATGTTGGGTGACAAATGCTATTGGAGAAAAGTACAACAGGAAAGGGAGGCAGAGATGGCGGGATGATTGTAGGAGAGAGTATAATTTTAAATAGTGTGCGCAAGGAACACGTCTCTGAGAAAATGACATCTGAGCAAAGACCCCAAAAAAGGTGAAGGAAGGAGTTATGTTGAGAATAGGCTCCTGGAGGAAAAAAAGACAGAAATAAGAAAAGTTAGAGGGTATGATAGATTGGATTCTTTCCTTAATTTTCACTCCCTTCCTGTTATAGAATTTTATATACATCTCCTGGCCGCATGACTTTGCAGTACTTCCTTCTAGAGCAAGAATATATTTCACCACCACATTGCTGATGGATGTGGCCACATGACTTGCCATGTCCATCAGAATGTCAGTGGAGATGATGCTAGCAGAAATTTTAAACGTGCTTGCCTGATTTCTCTTGGCCTCTTGTGCACTTGCCATCTGCCCTAGCTGGCTGCCTGTCCCAGAATGAAGAGCTACAAGGAGAAAATATGAACTTGATTCTTAGCCTGAAGCAGAGTCATTCCAGCCAACCCATAGAGGCATGAGGAAACAAAATAAATGTTGTAAGCAATTGACATTTTGGGGCTGTTTGGCAAGATCATCATAGCAATAGGTGACCAACAGAGGCAGTCAGGCAATAATCTAGGGCAAGAGATGATGATGTTTTAGACCGAGGTGATAGCAGGTGGAAATGATAGAAAAATGTTCAGATTCTGGATATATTCTGAAAGCAAAACTGGCGTTGGGTATTGATGAATAGGGTGTGGGGGGTGAAAGACAGAGTCAGAGGAAACATTCAAGGACAACTCCAAGCAATTTGGCTTCAGCAACTGGGAAGAGAGAGTTACCAAGAAATGGGAAAGGCTGAAGGTCAAGCAGACTTTGAGGGAGAGGAATAGCAAGGGTTCAGCTTCAGGCGTGATGCGCTTGGCATGCCTGTTGGATGCCTCATAGTTCAGCGTTTCTCCCATAGACTCTCCTGGGTTCTAGACTTTGAAAGAGCAACAGTATCTCTGCCTTCCTGAATTGTTTGGAATGCTCCAAAGCCCCAACCACAACCTGACCTATGACTGCCTTCCCCCACCGACTGGTGGTTTGGAAATTTCTGCATTGAAGCAATCTCTTTGGAAGTTGGGCAGGGGACTTTTCTTGAAGCTGCCTTTGTATTAAAATCACATGGCTTTCACTTGGACTGTGGGCTACAAAGCAACAAAGAGAGCCATTTGTTTTCTAAAGACGGTGTTTTCACACATTACGTAGATTGAGAAAATATCAATTCTCTCCAAAACCAGGAAGAAGTTCTCATGGTCAATCTCACAGTACACAGGAGAACAAAGCTTCCCAATAGCTAATGGCCACAGGGCTCCATTGATAGGCTGATCTACTTTGTTCCCAGAACTGTGCTAGGTGCCGAGAATAGAGTGGTACAGATCACTGTTTAAAGTTTGTGTCACCCAGGCCTGAGCGTGTTCCAATGCATTCTGATTCTGTTAAACTCAGGAGTGGCCATGTGACTTGCTTTGGCCAATGAAATATGAGTGAAAGTGACTATGTCACATCCAGTATGATGCTTCCAGAGCCATGGAGTGAGAATGCTATGGTCTGTCTTCTCTCTGCTGTGAGAACACCAATAGCGAAGATAGGGGTTACTCTGTGAATCTGAGTGCCAGAGTGAAGACACATTGAGCATAGCTATAACAAACACACAGCCATTATGCAATATGAGCAAGAAACAAATTTGGGGGAGGAGCCTGGGTGGCTCAGCTGGTTAGCGTCCAACACTTGATTTCGACTCAGGTCATGATCTCATAGTTTGTAGGTTCGAGCCCCATGTTGGGCTCTGTGCTGACAGTGCAGAACCTGCTTCAGATTCTCTCTCTCCCCTCTCTCTTTGTCCCTCCCAGCTTTCTCTCTCAAAATAAATAAACTTAAAAAAAAATTTAAGAGGGGCGCCTGGGTGGCTTAGTCGGTTAAGCGTCCGACTTTCGCTTAGGTCATGATCTCGCGGTTTGTGGGTTCGAGCCCCGCGTCGGGCTCTGTGCTGACTGCCAGCTCAGAGCTTGGAGCCTGTTTCAGTCTGTGACTCCCTCTCTCTCTGACCCTCCCCTGCTCACGCTGTCTCTCTCTCTCTCCTAGAAATGAATAAAACATTTAAAAAAAATTTTTTTTTTTAAATTTAAGAAACAAATTTTGGGGGTTGCTTGGGTAGCTCTGTTGGTTAAGCATCCAACTCTTAATTTTGGCTCAGGTCATGATCTCAAGGTTTGTGGGTTCGAGCCCCACATCAGACTCTGTGCTGACAGCGCAGAACCTGCTCCAGATTCTCTCTGTCTCCCTCCACCCGCCCCCGTCCTTCCCCAGCTCTTTCTCTCTCTCTCAAAATAAATAAACTTAAAAAAAAGATGTAAGAGATCTTTGGATGTCACTTCGTTGGCTCAGTTGGTTGAGTTGATTGACTCTTAATTTTGGTTCAGGCCCCAGGGTCATGGGATCAAGCCCCAAGTCAGGTTCCATGCTCAGCTTGAGATTTTTTTCTCTCTCTGTCCCTTTGTCCCTCTCCTCCACCCTATCTCTCTAAAATAAAAGAAGAAAAGAAATAAATTTTTGTTTTGGGGAGCCATTTGTTACTGCAGTGTAACATAAGACTAAACTGATTACCACAAGTTGGTAATGAGCCAGATGTAGTCATTGTCCTCATGGAATTTACAATTCCATGAAAAAAATAGTAAATAAGAAAAATGGGAGAGAGAGGAAAAAAATGTCGCAAAAAATTAGTATGTATGTACCAAAAGGGATTATCCGCATACATGTGCATGTGCACACATGTAGACCTACTTTACAGAGGTGGTCAGGTAAGATAGGTTGCTGAGCCTTGACCTCAGAGCAAAAGCCACACCTTCCCTCTCTCCTTTCTCTCTTCTCCATCTTCTCCCATTTCCTCTTCTTATTCTTCACCTTCTCTTTTCCTCCCCATCATACTTTCTCCAAACCCTGTCCTTCTTTTCTTTCAACTCTCCATATTTGTGTACATAGGTACACGTGCACATATGGGCACACCCATGTGCACTTGCACGCATGCATACCCACACGCACAGAAGTGCCTTTAAGACTGAACTTGATAATCATAACCCTGGGAGCCCTGCTTATCCTACCAGAAATGCTGCACTGCTTTAATTACAGCCATTATTCACAACACCTCACACATTTTCTGTCTTGTTGACAGTATTTGGGAAGCAGCAGCTGCTCCTGCACTTTCGCATTGATTGCTACTGTTTTGCCTTGCAGAGGAATATTAAATATCACAGCTAAACACAAATCTTCTTCAAGACAGCTTCTGTTCCCAGCCATTCAGATCCCGTCTCTCCCATTCAGCTGAGCTCTGCAGAGCACTTGCAGATTGGCTCCGCGACTCGAGTGATTTCAAAATGTCTGTCTTTGATTTGATTCTAGACTCCCCTGGACTGTCCCAACATTTCTGCTGCCTTTGCTACTGTCTTCCTCTCCAGTTTCCTTCAGTCCATCTCAAGATGACCTACCTGGCCCAGGCCAACTCTCTGTGACTTTGGTCATGAATTCCACCTGGTTTTTAAGGACCCTGGGAAAATCCCTGCCCTCCACCCTAGCTCATTGCTCCTGAAATGACATGATTACAAGCGCATTCCTTCATCATAAGGCTTCCAGGGTAAGTGATTTGTACATTTTTTTTTTAAGACCATGGACCTATTAACTATCGGATCCTATCTAGGACTGCTTTCCTTGGAAAGTTGCACATCCCTATACCATTTTACATACAATTTCAGAGGATTCTTGGATTCCAAAAGCCCATTCATGCACCACCCCTTTAGGGGTACAAAAGTCCCAGGTGAGGTTAGCTGAAGAGAACCCCAATCTCCCTGGGAAGGGTCAGCACCCATTAGTGGGAGTCAGTCTAACAGATTCATTCCAAGGTTTTAACAAAAAAGGTAACATAAAGATGCAGG
This sequence comes from Hyaena hyaena, assembly GCF_003009895.1. Classification (NCBI taxonomy): domain Eukaryota; kingdom Metazoa; phylum Chordata; class Mammalia; order Carnivora; family Hyaenidae; genus Hyaena; species Hyaena hyaena. The sequence goes on along the minus strand of NW_024080708.1, from coordinate 901,662 downwards.
GAAATTTAGGTGACTTCAAAGGGTTACTTAACTTCACGTCTTCCTTCTTCCCACTGTCTCCTTTCTATAGTCTGACCCATGGTCAGGCTTTTTCTCACTGCAGTTTTCCCTCCCAGAGCCTGGCCCAGGGGCCCCTCCTCAAAGCACACGGGATAGACCGGCCAGCCCGACATTTCCCCCGAGTGTTTTGAAGCTCCAGGCCACTTGTCAAGACTGATCAAGCACTGACATCTTCCCTGCACCCATTTTTTCATTTCTGAGATCTGTAGGAAGCATGTGTTTTCGGGTCGCCTGCATGGCTCAGTCAGTTAAACATCTGACTTCGGCTCGGGTCATGATCTTGCAGTTCATGATTTAGAGCCCCACATTGGGCTCTGTGCTGACAGCTCAGAGTCTGGAGTCTGTTTCGGATTCTGTGTCTCCCTCTCTCTGCCCCTCCCCGACTCACACTCTGTCTCTCTGTCAAAAATAAATAAACATTAAAAAAAAAACAATTTTAAAGGGTGTCCGGGTGGCTCAGTCGATTAAACTTCCAACTACGGCTCAGGTTATGATCTCATGGTTCATGAGTTCAAGACCCACGTCGGGCTCTGTGCTGACAACTCAGAGCCTGGAGTCTATTTCAAATGCTGTGTCTCCCTCCCTCTCTGCCTCTCCCCCTGCTCATACTCTGTCATTCTCTGTCTCAAAAATAAACGTTAAAAAAATTATAAAAACAAAAATAAATAAATAATGTTAAAAACCACGTGATTTCAACTAACAGCGCAATGGTGTGACAAGGATGGCGGTGGATACTGGCCCCTGGGTTTAACCTCTGAGTCCTTATTAACACAGTTTTGGACCCATCCTGGTCGGTTTGGGAAAGCTGCTAATTTTTCTCCGTGACCCGTAAGCTCTGACAAATGGAAAAAACGCAATGCCGATGGGAAATGGTGTGCTTCCTGCCTTGGAAAACATTCTTTCAGGGGCTTCCCTTGATTTTCATAAACGAACAGGCAGTTGGAGGGGGATAAAAGAGTGGGTATACAGAATTGCAGCTGAGAGGCTGAACTGAATGAAAACAAAAAGGGAGGAGTTCTTTTATGGGATTCCACAAGTGTAAATGAGGTGTTGGGGAGCATGAATATGGAGGCTGATTGGCTGAGAATGTGAGGCTGTGGAGGAAAGGTCAGCAGACTGGGGGGTGGGGGGGGCGCTCCTAGCCTGCTGTTAGCACTGAAACCTGGGGCAAGTCATTTTCTCAGCCTGAGAGGCAGTTTCCTGGGTGTCAGAATCTGGTAGACCCATGGCCCCTTCATCTCTAACTATGCCATGTATGTGCTTCCCGAAACTTCTTGCCCAAATAAGTAAGTGGGGTGGCTGCTTGGTTCACAATCCCTCTTTTCTTAGGGAGGCCTCATGGTGAAGTGGTTCACAGCACAAGATCAGGAAGAGGAATGGCTTTCCTACCTCTGTGACTGCAGGCAAATCCTTTGTAATCTCTCCAAGCCTCTGTTTTCTCATCTGTAAGATGGGAATAAGAGTGGCCCCTCATTAGGGTGTCATAAGGTTTAAACGAAATAATGTATGTTAAATACTTAGATCAGCTTCTGGCATGCAGTAGGCACATATGTGTTAGTCATGATTATTATTCCCCGAGAATGACTCATTTTGTTTATTTTTTTAATTAAAATTTTTTAAATGTTTATTCATTTTTGAGAGACAGAAAGAGACAGAGCGCGAATTGGGGAGGAGCAGAGAGAGAGACACACACACACACACACACAGAATCCGAAGCAGGCTCCAGGCTCTGAGCTGCCCACACAGAGCCTGATATGCGGCTCCAACTCGTGAACTATGATATGAGATCATGACCTGAGTCGAAGTCAGATGCTCAACTGACTGAGCCACGCAGGTGCCCCAAGAATGACCCATTTTATATATAAAGGTGGACCCCACCCCCTGAACACACACAAAGTAGCTATGCCTATGCTAAGTGACGTTGCCCTCCAGTCATAGGTGACTAAGTCTGGGATAGATCCCTGGTTTAGATTGGGCCTATGGAATTTTCACTCCAGGAAACCTGAGTTTGAACGGAGTAAGGCAGAGACAACAAGCTGATACAGTCACCCCTTCATGGCAGCACTTTGAAGCATGTTTTGTTTGGCCTTTACAGTGTTCTTTAATTTTTAATATGACTGAGTAGCCAGTATTTAACAACCAGGGAGTATCATATAACTTTCCACAATTCACACTTTACTGGATCTGGCAGCCCGGGGCCAAATTCCTATATGGCAAAGGAAATGGCAACTGCCCAGCTAACTATATAGGCTGCTTCAACTCTGCTTGACCCCCTGAGTTTGTGATCCTTGCTCCTCAAGGGCATACTACTGAGGTGCCTTGGTTTCTGCTATTCCTGATCCATGACTGGCTTAGTCCACCTTTGGTTCTATGAGATACTTCAGAATCCCACAGAATATTCACTTCAACACTTTGTACTCCCCTGATCTACCTAGAGTGTCTGTTCCTTAGAGCCAAAAGGTACAAAAGATGTCAGAATGGCTGGACTTCCATGGTAGAAGCTCCAAATTAGCTCTCCTTAAGACTGGTTCCAAAGAGCTGGCAAATTCTGTGAAGCAGTCTGCAGACATGCCAGTTTATTTATCTGATTGTCAAAGGTTGGAATAATAAATTTCTCTATCTGGAGTTTCTCTATGCTGTTATCTAAAAGAATGTGTATTCTGACCTGATTTTTACCAGATAGATCCACTTTGAAACACTCAGTTCTATTATTCCCAATATTACCATTGTATCTTTCAGATCACATGTCCTAATCTGGGGGTTGGAAAATGTACTCATCATGTACTTCAAATTATAGTGTGTTTTTTTTTTTTTTTTTATCATTTGAAGTAGCTCTGCAAAGCATTAGGAGAGGGCATAATGAAATCACTTGAAATCAATTTTTAAATCTTTTGAAGCTCTATTAAAAGTGGTTTCCAATTAATATTTTCTTGGACAGGCATAATATTATGTACTTGCTGCCTAGAATGCACTATTTCCTTTCTCCACATATAAGAGCCCTTACTCAGGCTTCAAGGTTCATCTTAAAAGCTATCCTTCAGATAAAATTCCTCCCACTCACATGGGGAGACTATTTAATTCCACCAGTAGTTCTCATAGCCCTTTGTATACACTTTGATTGTAGCACCTAGCATGTGGTTTTGCAAATATTGGTTTACTTATCTTTCACAGGCAAGTGAGATCCCTTGCCTGTGAGTTTCTTGAAGATAAATTCTTGTCTTACTCATGTTTGTAGCCTTATCACCTAACTCATAGTAGAGGAATCACCAGTGCTTGCTTTATGGATGTTTACTGTTGAATGAATTGAAGTTAGACTAGAATACATCTCTGGGAAAGATGTCTCTAAGGGTTTATGTGGAGGTGAGAAACAATGATTGTGACTACAGAATGGCAAGGAACAGTGGAATATTTGGCATCACCTGCAAATGAAAAACAGATATCCTACATCACAAATAACTGGGGTGTTTTTTTTTTTCACTGTGAAGATAGACTAAGGAAGATGGCATAAAACTATTAGGAAGAGATACAACAAATGTTAATATCTCAAAAAGAAGGAGAGTCTGAGTGGCTCCGTTGGTTAAGCATCTGACTTTGGCTCAGGTCATGATCTCACAGCTCATGAGCTTGAGCCCCACATTGGGCTCTGTGCTGACAGTTCAGAGCCTGGAGCCTGCTTCAGATTTTGTGTCCCCTCTCTCTCTGACCCTCCTGTCTCTCTCTCTGTCTCTCTCTCTGTCTCTCTCAAAAATAAAATAAACATTAAAAAATTGAAAAATACCTCAAAAAGTAGTATCCTTCCAAAGTATAGGCTCTTGAGAAAAGTGTTAAAATTGTCTTTCACACTATCCATGTCCTCACACTTCCTCCGGATGGATAGTGTGAAAGACCCAGAGTGGAATACTCTTTCCCGGAAGTTGGAAAATCAAAGCTAAGACCCAAATAGCTCTATGAACTGAAGCCAACTAAATACACCAGTTGGGGCTCTGAGAGAAGCATCTGTGTGCAGCTAGAGGCTCCTCCTTGGAGCCTCCGAACCCAGAACAACTTTAGGAGAACTTAAACACACCAAAATAAATAACTGCAAGATGTCAGAAGGTGAAGCTTGAGTAAACTTAAGTTGTGCTGTACAACAGGTAAGGGAAAGATAAAACCTTGTATCTGCTTATTTATTTGTCCAGGCTATAGCTCAAAATAGGATGCCAAAATTCTGTGATTGCAGAACTAGTGGGCTAGTGATCCCATAAGTTGATATGCATGGTGGAGATTTTAGGCTGAAGGAGGCAGGGATCTGAGGAGACATGAGGAGAATGAAGGAAATATTATTGCTTGAGGTATGTATTGCTGCATAAAATATCACCATGAATTTAGCAACTGAAAGCAACACGCATCTCTTATCTCACAGTTTCTTTGCATCAGGAATTTGGATATAGTTTAATTGGAGTCTTTGTTTCAAGGTCTCTTTCAAGTCTCCAATCAAAGTGTCAGGTGAGTGTCATCATCAAGACAGTATGGTATTGGCACAAAAACAGACACAGAGACCAATGGAACAGAATTGAGAACTCAGAATTGGACCCAAAAGTATACAGCCAACTGATATTTGACAAAGCAGGAAAGAATATCCAATGGAAAAAAGACGGCCTCTTTAACAGATGGTGTTGGGAGAACTGGACAGCAACATGCAGAAGAATGAATCTAGATCATTTTCTCATACCTTACACAAAAATAAACTCAAAATGGATAAAGGACCTGAATGTGAGACAGGAAACCATCAAAACCCTAGAGAAGAAAGCAGGAAACAATCTCTTTGACCACCACCGCAGCAACCTCTTACTTGACACATCCCTCAAAGCAAAGGAATAAAGAGCAAAAATAAACAATTGGGACCTCATCAAGATTAAAAGCTTCTGCACGGCAAAGGAAACAACCCACAAAACTAATAGGCAACCAACGGAATGGGAAAAGATAGTTGCAAGTGACATATCAGATAAAGGGTTTATATCCAGAATCTATAAGGAACTCACCAAACTCCACACCCAAAAAACAAACAACCCAGTGAAGAAATGGGCAGAAGATATGAACAGACACTTCTCCAAAGAGGACATCCAGATGGCCAACAAACATATGAAACGATGCTCAGCATCCCTCCTCATCAGGGAAATACAAATCAAAACGACACTGAGATACCACCTCACGCCAGTCAAAGTGGCCAAAATGAGCAAATCAGAGAACACGAGATGCTGGCAAGGATGTGAAGACACGGGCACCCTCCTACACTGTTGGGGGGAATGCAAACTGGTACAGCCCCTCTGGAAAACAATGTGGAGGTTCCTCAAAAAATTAACACTAGAACTCCCCTATGACCCAGCAGTAGCACTGCTAGGAATTTACCCAAGGGATACAGAAATGCTGATGCATAGGAGCACATGTACCCCGATGTTCATAGCAGCACTCTCAACAATAGCCAAAACATGGAAAGAGCCTAAGTGTCCATCAACGGGACGAATGGATCAAGAAGATGTGGTTTATCTATACCATGGAATACCACATGGCAATGAGAAACAATGAAATCTGGCCATGTGTAGCAACATGGATGGACCTTGAGGGTGTTATGCTGAGCGAAATAAGTCAGGCAGAGAAGGACAAATATCGTATGTTTGCACATATAGGAGGATTAGGAGGAACTTAACAGAGGACCAAGGGGGAGAAGAAGGGGGGAGATGGTGGGGGAAAGGGAGAGAGGCAAACCATGAGAGACTCTTGAATGCTGACAAAAACTGAGAACTGATGGATGTAGGGGGGAGGGGGGATGGGCATGGAGGAGGGCACTCGTGGGGATGAGCACTGGGTGTTATGTGGAAACTAATTTGACAATAAACTATTTGGAAAATAAAACTAAAAAAATATATAAAAAATAAAAAACAAAAAAAGTATCTAACGTAAACAAACAAACAAACAAACAAAAACAAAGTGTCAGCTGAGGCTAGGGTCTCTATGGTGGGTTTAGCTGGGGAAACTGACCAAGTTGACCAAGCTCACATGGTTGCTGGTGTGATTCAATTTTTCACGGGTTGTTGGATTGAGAACCTCATTCGTTCCTGGCTCTTGACTAGAGGCCTCTCTCAATTCTTTGTCATGTGCGTGTCCCAAACAGGCTGCTTGTTTCATCAAAGCATGCAAACCATGAAGGCAATCAGCTAGCAAGACAGTTACAATTTTATGTAATTTAAGCACCAAAGTGATTTCCCATCACCTTTACCTTATTCTTTTAGTGATAAGCAAGTTGCTAAGCCAGCCCACACTCAAGAAGAGGGTATTACACAAGGTATACCAGGAGATGGGGATTATTAAGGGCCATCTTACAGTTTGCCCACTCCGATCACTGGGTCTGTGCTCTAGTGGTTCGAAAGAAATTGCTTTTGGGTCCAGCTAACCAGGAATTAGAAAACCTATGTACTTGGTGTGATTCTGCACATGAAGTGTGCTGCTTCATGGCTCAGGTGACAAAGTGAGTCCCAAAGCTGGGGAGAGACCAACCTTCCCTCTGCCTACCACTCTGCTATAGACAACGGTGCTGTTCAGGATGACCACTAGCAGAGGACAGCTGTGCATGGTCCAGAAAGTTCTTACGGGGGGAGAATTTATGACAAGAGACTTTAATAAGGAAGCTAGACTAGAAGAACACGAGAGGACATATTTTTAAGCATAAAGTGAAGTGCTCATTGAGATTCACAAAAGTAAATAACGGGAAGAGTCTTTGAGGGAAGTCCATGCTTCCCCTTATGAGTATCTCTGCATATGGTGTCATTTTGGCATTAAATGTTCATGTGATCTCTTGATGAAGCCTCTCTTCATATCTAAAACCTCATCCATTATCTTTCCTATCAAACTAGCCTCTCCTTCAACTTCCCTATTTCAATAACAGTCATTCAGGCTCAACACCTTGGAATAATCTTCAACTCACTGTACCTTCCTCGAGTCACTGCTTCCAATTAACTCCACAATCACTGGGATCCATAGCTCTTCTACCCTGTTGCTCTGCACTTCCAATACATGGCTTGCATGCCTGAGCCGATGTCACATCATGATTCAAGATGGGTGCTCCAGCTCCAACCATCATGTCTGCATTCCTCCCAGGAGGAAGAAAGAAAGTTAGAAGTATCATCCCAAGGTTGTATCCACCACCAAAATACAGCTTATAGCCAATTGGCCAGAACTTAGCCACTCATTGCTCCAAAGGAGGCTGGAAATATAAAATTAATTCTGGAAGCTATATTTCCAGTTAAAAACTAGAAGCTCTATTTTAAAGAAGGAGAACTGATAAAGGGGGACAATGCTCAGGCTTTGTCTTAGACTATCCAACGGAATTGGTTCCAAACTTTTTCAACTAGAATCTAATTCTAATTTTAAAGTTAGAAGAGAGACTTTTAGCAATCATATGGCATAATCTTAATTTTACAGAAGAGAGAACTGGAATCCAGAGATGAAGTAACTTGCCCATAACAAATTAGTGGCAAACTTGAAATTAGAACCTGACAAATTCATCTTCCTAAAGTCTCCTACAGTTGCTAAAAGGAACAAAATGGAGTTGAAATCCAGAGGCTGGAGAGTTAAGAAGGTTTAACTCATCACTGGGATCCATAGCTCTTCTACCCTGTTGCTCTGCACCATGGCATCAGCAAGTCATATCATATTGGACAAGTCACCCAATTATCTCTTGTATCATTTATATTCTCTGTAAAATGAGGATATTGGACTATATGTCACCTCATTGTTCTTCCATTATTATAATTTCATATGATTCTATGATTTTCATGAGTTTTCTATGCCTCCAGTTTTTCAATGGTAGTCTACTGCCTGCTGTTTGGGTGTTTGAGGCCTTACCTGAGGGACCCCAGCCTGCCATTTCAGATATGTCCCCCAGGCCCCTCTCCACACCACACACTCATTATTCCATGAAAACAGCCCACACTTCCCTTTTGCCCCTTTGTTCATGCTGTCCCATCTGTTTGTAAAATAGACTGCTTCACAACCCCCTTCTTTGGCTGTCAATAATCTTCCCCGTGTGTCAAGGTCCATTATGAGTTAGGGCTTGACCTGAGAACTTTAAATGTATTGACTCATTTAATACTTAAGATAAGTCTATGAGACACATGCTATTGTTATCCCCATTCTATGGAGGAGCTGACTAAAACACAGGAAGTTAGGTAAATTGCTGTGACACAAAATATGCTATTCAAGTATCTTTCATCTTCCTCTTCCTGGGCACTCATTTCCCATTGTCCTTTGCAATTAGTCTAAGACCGTATGGTTGGCTTCTGACCAAAAGAATATGGCGTGGCCCTTAAAAACATCCCATGAATCTGTGTCTTTTCTTCCCCTTTTGCAGCATCTTCAGAGGCCATATGTTGATATGGTGGCATCACAAGATGATGGTCCCTCCATCAGTCAAGGTCCCTCCTATACTGACTATTCACTTGACTAAAGGCACACAGCTATTAGAGGCAGAGACAGAATATGAAGTCAGAGCATACGACTCTAGAGCTCAACACGGTAAACTTCTAGGCCATATAGTGTCTTCTCCTCCTACTTTTGTAACTTTCTCTAGGGAATATTTCAAACATTTACAGAAGTTGAAATAGTAGTATAATGAACCCCAATCTACCCATCATCCAGATTAAGACATTATCAACTCATAACACCAAAAGCCTGCAAAAATCTGATTATAAATGATAGGAGGACCTAAATAGACATTTTTTCCAAGGAAAACATCCAGATGGCCAACAGACACTTGAAAAGGTGCTCATCATCACTGATCCTCAGGAAAATGCAAATCAACCACAGTAAGGTATCACATTACATCTGTCAGAGTGGCTAGAATAAAAAAAGAAAACAATAAAAAATAACGAGCATTGGTGAGGAGTTGGAGAAAAATGAACCCTTGTGCACTGTTGGCAGAAGTGTAATTTGGTACAGCCACTGTAGAAAATAATATGGTAGTTCCTAAAAATCAATCAATCAATCAATAAACAAACAAACAAACAAACAAACAAAAATAAAAACAGCATATGATCCAGTACTTCCACTACTGGCTATTTATCCAAAAAACCGAAAGCACAGATTTGAAAAGACACATGCACTTCTGTGCTTATTGCAGCATTATTTACAACAGCCAAGATATGAAAGCAATCTAAGTGTCCATCAATAGATGAATATATGAAGAAGATGTGGTGTACATACACAATGGAATACTACTCAGTCATAGAAAAGAATGAGATCTTGCCATGTGCAACAACATGGATAAATCTATAGAGTATAATGCTAAGTAAAATAAGCCAAGCAGACAAAAACAAATACCATATGATTTCACTTATATGTGGAATCTAAAAAACAAACAAACAAATGAACAAGATAAAAGCAGAAACAAACCCGTAAATACAGAGTACAAACTGATGGTTGCCAGAAGGGAGGGGAATGAGGTGGGGGAATGGGAAAAATGGGAGAAGGAGTTTGGGAGGTACAGGTTTCCAGCTATGGAATGAATAAGTCAGCAGGAGGAAAGTCACAGCATAGGGAATCTCCTCAATGGTGTTGTAGTAGTGTTGTGTGGTGACAGATGGTAGCTACACTTGTGATAAGCACAGACAGCATAATGTGCCCAATTGTCAATGCACTGTGTTGTACACCTGAAACTAACGTAGCCTTCTGTGTCAACTATACTTCAGTAAAAAAGAGACAGTATCAACTAAGGCCAGACTTGTTTCATCTATAGTTCCACTCCCTCCCTATTATTTTGAAGCTAATATGTCATGATATCATTACATCTGTAACCATTCTACTATGTTATATCTATAAACAGGATGTGGTTTTTTAAAAAAACATAACTATCCCATCACTACATACATATATCATGGTGTATATAAATGTTAAATCACTATTATACACCTGAAACTAATATAATACTATATGCCAACTATTCAATTTCAATTTTCAAAAATCAAACAAAATAACTATATCATCATCTCACTAAACTGATAAGCAGGGGTACCTGGGTGGCTCAGCTGGTTGAGCATCTGACTCGATTTCAGCTCAGGTCATGATTCCAGGGCTGTGGGATGGAGCCCCACGTCTGACTCCACACTGAGCAAGGAGCCTAATTTCTCTCTCTCTCACTCTCTCCCTTTGCCCCTCCCCCATTCATGTTCTCTTTAAAAAAAAAACAAAAAAGAACCCAAAAAACAAATGGCAATCTATTATATGTTTAAAATTTTTAATAACATAAAATCATAAGCAGAAATTTGTTAATATTATTAAATATAGATTGTACATATTGTTAATGTGTATTTGCTTTGTAGTTTGTTTGAATCAGGAAAAATAAGGTATATACATTGCAATTGGTTGATAAGTCTATCTCTTTTTTTTTAAACATTCTCCAATATTCTTTTTGTTTAGCTTTGTTGAGATATAATAGCCATATAACATTGCATACATCAACAAAATGAAAAGGCAACCTACCAAATGGGAGAAAATATTTGCAAATGATATATCTGACAAGGGTTTAATATCGAAAATATATAAAGAGCTCCTACAACTCAAAATCCAAAAAACAAAGACCCTAATTAAACAATGGGCAGGGGGCACCTGGGTGGCTCAGTTAGTTAGGCATCCAACTTCAGCTCAGGTCATGATCTCACAGCACGTGAATTTGAGCTTCGTGTTGGGCTCTTTGCTGACAGCTTGGAGCCTGGAGCCTGCTTCAGATTCTGTGTCTTTTCTCTTTCTGCTCCTTCCCCGCTCATGCTCTGTCTCTCTCTGTTTCTCAAAAATGAATAAACGTTAAATTTTTTTTTAAATGGGCAGAAGATCTGAATAAACCTTTTTTTCAAAGAAGAAATATAAATAGCCAACAGGTACATGAAAAGGTGCTCAACATCATTAATCACCAAGGATGTGCAAATCAAAAGCACAATGAAATATCACCTCATGACTGTAAAAATGGCTGCCATCAGGAAGACAAGCAATAACAAGTGTTGACGAGGATGTGGACAAAAGAAAACCCTCGTGCACTGTTCGTGGGAATGTAAATTGGTGCCACCACAATGGAAAACAGTGGGGAAGTTCCTCAAAAAATTAAAAATAGGACTACCATAAGATTCAGCAATTTTGTTCTGGGAATTTATCTGAAGAAAATGAAAACACTAACTCAAAAAAAAGATATCTGCACCCCCATTTTCACTGCAGCATTATTTATTGTAGTCAAAACATGGAAACAACAATATTTTTCAGAGAAGGACAAATATTGGATGACCTTACCTACATGTGCAGTTTAAAAACATTGTGTAAGTTTAAGGTATACAATGTGATGATTTGATACACTTGTATGTTACAAAACGGTTAACACAATAAAGTTAGCTAACACATCCATTTGCTTCACGTAGTTACCATTTTTTGTATATGCTGAGAACATTTAAGATGTTCTCTCAGCGACTTTCAAGTGTATAATATAGTACTGTTAATTAGCATCACCATGCTGTATATTACACCCTCAGAATTTATCCATCTTCTAACTGGAAATTTGTACCCATTGACCAGTATCTCCCCCATTTCCCCCTACCACCCAGTCCCTGACCACCACCATGGTACTCTCTTTGCCATGAGTTTGGCTTTTTATTTAATTCCACATATAAATGTGATAATATAATATTTGTCTATTGCTGTTCAGATTTATTTCACATTAGCATAATGCCCTCAAGTTCATCCATGCTGTCACAAAAGGCTGGATTTCCTTCTTTTTACAGTTGAATACTATTTTTTGTATATATATATACACCACATTTTCTTTATCCATTCATTCATTGACACTTAGGTTGTTTCCTTAACTTGACTATTGTGCATAATGCTGCAATAAACAGATACTCTTTGAGATAGTGATTTCATTTTCTTCACATATGTACCTAGAAGTGGGATTGCTGGATCATATGGTAACTTTTTTTTAAATTCTTTGAGGAACATCTATACTGTTTTCCACAGAGGCTGTATCAATTTACATTACCACCAACAGTGCACAAGGGTTCCCTTTCCTTTACATCCTGGCCAACACTTGTTATCTCTTGTCTTCTTGATGATAGCCGTTCTAACAGCTGTGAAGTGATATCTCATCGTGGTTTTGATTTACATTTCCCTGATGATTAATGAAGTTGAGCATCTTTGATAAATATCTACTAATCTCTAGGAGCTCCCTTCTTTTCTTTCATTCTTTGTATTTTTTTAAAGAAAACGAGTAGCTTGTCTTATAGAATTTCCTGTAATTTTGGGTCAATGCCACCTCTTTGCTTTTCCTGGTTTCCCCAATTGGATATCATCTTTCCCCTAGGGGAACCCCGCTCCCCAGAGCAATTTCTAGCCCTTTAATGGCATTGATTTTAGCCTACTTGATTTTTAAAGCAGGAGTGTGTACTTCCTCTGCTAAATAAAGGGATAATTACCTTTTTTGTCTCCATATGACCTTTCACACACACCCCACCCCAAGAACCTAGACTTGTTTCTTTGCAGACTAGGAACTCCATAACTTTTGTCTGATTGTTGGAGTGATGTGCTAGTGTCAAGGTGGCATTTGAGTTATGGGCTTGGTTGACAGAATGGAGAGCCTTGCTGCTTGGAGAGAGAGCCTTGGCCAGGAAGAAAGGGTGAGAAAGCTGAGGTATCTAGGTGCTGGAGTCAGACATACCCACGTTTGAGGCAAATCTCACTGTTTGCTGGCTGGATGACTTTGGGCAAATTGTTAGCCTTCTCTGTATTGGTCAGAGTTCTTAGTTGCAAGTAACAGAAACTGAACCTAGTCTATTTAAGCACACAATAGGTGTTTTTCTCAAGTTTAATTGATTTATTTTGAGAGAGGGGGGAGCCAAGAGAGGAAAGAGAGAATCTCAAGGAGGCTCCACACTGTCAGCATGGAGCTTGATGCAAGGCTTGAACTCACAAACCATGAGATCATGACCTGAGCAGAAGTCAAGAGTCAGACACTCAACCGACTGAGCCACGCAGGCACTCTCAGAATAGATGTTTCAAAGGTAGCTAGCAGAATAATTGGGAAGAAAGAAGAACAAGGTTGAGGCAAAGAAGCCAGAAATAATACCGAGAACAACACCATGGACCTATCCTGGTGAGGAAATCACTGCTGCCACCACTAACAACAACTCCAAGCACTGGGTTCCACAGTTTGCACTCTTTGAGTTCCTGGTGATTCCTACATTTGGGCAGAAGGTTGGAAGCAGTGCTGGTAATATCTGGAAACTACTTAGAGACTCCACTTGGTCTGTTGGTGTCTTGACAATTTCATCTCATTGTGATGTAATGAATCAAAGAGTCAATTGCAGAAGAGGAATTTGACAGGTCCTAGAATGACAGCCAAAGTCTTGGGTCTACCATTTATTTCCCTACCAGAAGGAAGGCCAAAAAAGAGCCCCATCCTCCCCTGTAGCTCTTCAGAAAATACTTCCAGGGTTCAGAGAACAACTTCTGAGCATTGCCTCCATTAAAGTTTTTACTCCTGTCATAAAACTCTTTTTCATTTGGAATTAATCTTAATCTTAATCTTAATTTATCTTAATAAATTTATCTTAATTTATCTGTATCTTAAAAAAATCTTCACTAATTTTATCTTAATGAATCATTAACCAATGATTCATAAAGAATCATAATTCTTCTTCGTTCTAATAAAAGTGATCGATTCATTAATTAATGCTTTCCTTCCCTCAGCAAACATTTATTGAACTTCCATTATGCTCGAGGTACTGTGATAGATGTTGGAGACACAGAGTGAACTAGACAGACATGGTACCTGCTCTAATGGAGGTTATCGTCTGGTAAAGGCAGACAGACACACAATTATAAAGAGATGCATGGCAGCTTCAAAATACGTCCACAAATTCTTTTCTAATCTCCCTTTCAAGAGGTGAAACTTCGTTCCCTTTCCTTTGACTGTGGACTGAACTTAGTGACTCACGTCTGACAGATAGAATGTGGCAGAAGTAATGATATGTGACTGCTGAGACTTGAGGCCTTCTAGAGGCATTATGGTTTCCTTCTTTCTCCCTTGTTTGGATCACTTGCTCTGAGGGATGTCACTGCCATATTGTGATGACACTTAAAAAGCCCAATGGAAAGGTCTATATAGCAAGGAACTGAGGCCTCCTGCCAAATGCTACGTGAGTGAACCTTCTTCTGAGCAGATCCCCCAACCCCAGTGAAGCTTTCAGAAGACTACAATCCCAGTGAACATCCTGTCTCATACCTCATATGAGATCTTAAGTCAAAATCACCCAACTAAGGCACTCCTGACCCACAGAGACTGTAAAGTAATAAATGCTTGTTGTTTCAAGCCACTAGGTTTTGGGGTGATTTGTTATACAGCAATAAATAATGGATATAAGGTATAATGTGCTATGAAAAAGGAACTACAGGGTGCTCTGAATACATATAAGAAAGGGTCTGGTTTGGAGAGTCCAATGCGTTCTTACTGAGAGGTCAGTTAAACAGACACCTCAACGGAAAGGAGGAGTTATCCAGGACACAGGGACTGATGTAGAAAGGGAAGTATTCTGGACACAGAAAAACTTATGTGTGGAGGTAAAGGGAAGAAAGTAAGCATGATGTTGCACTCCAATGGGTGTGAAGAAAACTCTACAATTAAGAAGATAGCTGTAGTCCTTCAAATCTAAGAGGAAAGGGAATAAAGAATTTCACTTCTTGAAATAAAGAAGTGGCTGTAAAAGTGGTATGAAGTGAGTGGATTTGAAAGTTACTTGGGGGGCACCTGGGTGGCTGTCAGTTAAGTGTTCGACTTAGGCCCATGATCTCATAGTGTGTGGGTTCAAGCCCTGTGTTGGGCTCTATGCTGACAGCGTGGAGCCGGCTTTAGATTGTCTCTCCCTCTTTCTGCCCCTGGTGCTCTCGCACTCTCCTTCCCTCAAAAATAAATAAATAAACTTAAAAATAAAAGAAAAGAGAAAGTTACTTAAAAATGAAAGAATCAATGGATCTTGCCTCCCCAGAGATTTGTTGGAAAGAAGTTGTAGAAACTCTCTTCTGATAATGATTCTCTCCTTGAACAGGAGGTGAGGTCATCTGTTCAGGTAGGATTGGGAAAAGTAGGGAGTGCAGTGCTTTGAAGGATGTGGAGAAGGTTTGCAATAGCTGGAGTTGTCGGTGGGAGAACGCTCACAAGGGAAATGTATGAAGATTGAGAGACAACATCACAGAACCATAGTGAGGTCAGAGACTACAGATTTATGGAACCATCACTGTGCACAATCATTTGATCTTCCTTATCTATGTTCAGCAGCTCAGGCACAAGAGCAGGGAGGAAGGTTACTTGAATTCACTTAAGGTTGGAGGTTTTGCCTGGGCAGGCAACACAGAAAGGCAATGAACAAGAATTTGAGTAGAGTTGGAGTGATAAACAGTGGTATATAAGCTGAGAAGGGGAAAACAATGAGAACAGGAAAGGGGCGAACAGACTGAGGTGTGGTGCATGTACCTCACATACACACAAGTGGGTTGTGATGTGCAACTCCTATCACCTTTCAGTGAAGGACTTGTGGCCTCAGTTGCTGTCAATGCTGTCACAGGCTGCCTTGAGCTCTATTGCCAGTCCTTTCGGGGATTGGTTCATGGCTGCAGAGTGCTAGCTGCCTCACCCCAAGTCTCAGACCCTCTCCAGTGGCCCACTTCCAATTACTAATTGAGACAGGGGTATAAAGGCCTGGCTATCTTGGCCCAACTCAGAACAACACTTAAGCACCATTGTAACTTCATAGCTTTCCTAAGGGACTGACCACAGTTGTCACTGGATTTGCAGGGCATTCCAACTTCTGCCCAGTTCTGTTTCCTTAGCCTCCCTCCTACGGGTATTTATTAGTCCCAAGGTCACGTCTTCATAAGCACTTGTACACTAAACTCCCTCTGAGAGTTTGCTTCCTGGGGAAACCAACTTGTGACACGGTGTTTCTGGACTAAGCCCTGGTGAAGTTGAAGACTAGTGTACTGGGAGTAGCTGAGTGAGTTGGAAGGATGAAAGGGTGTGGTCCACAGGGTAAGATGTCATAATTTATTATTTCAGAGGTGGAGCAATTCTGGATGATGACAAGGACAAAGGTGTAGTGAAAAGAGTGGGTGGCTAAAGTGGGATGAAAGTCAGGGTCATTGAGGATGAGGAAGTCACCACGAATCCACTAAATCAAGAGGCATTTATTGAGACTCTACTATATTAGCTATATATTTCTTTGAACAAATTACCTCAAAATCTACAGGCTTAAAATAGCAAACATTTATGATATCACAAGGTCTATGAGTCAGGAGTCTGAGCATAGCTTACTTCTTTCTATCTGAGCATCTCTAACAAGGCTTTAATCAAGGGGTTGGCCAGGGCTACATCTCACGTTTCGACTGCTCCACTCCTAGGCCCTTCAAAGCTCACTCATGTGGCTGCTGGCAGGCCTCAGGGACTGACAAGAGATCTCAGCTTCTTTTTACCTGGGTCTTTCCATAGGGCAGCTCACCACATGGTGCCTGGCTTCCTTCAGAGTGAGCAAGCAGAAGAGTATGAAAGGGTATTTGAGACAGAAGCCACTGTCTTTTGTAACCTAATCTCCAGTGACATTTGTCACCTCTGCTGCATTCTGTTTTCTAGGAAGGAGTCAGAGTTCAGCCCACACTCAAGGAGAGGGGATTAACAGGGCATGAATAAGAAGAGGTGGGGACCATGGGAGCCATCTTAGAAGCTGTCTACCACACTTACTATGTGCAGGGCACTATTCTAGGTGCTAAAGATACAGCAGCGACCAAGCCTTTTTTCTTAACACATTCAAGTTGAGGGAGACAGACAAAAACAAGTATACGCACAAGACCATTTAAGGACATTTGTGCTATAAAAATAATAAAGTAATGTGAAAGGGAGTAAGTGGGTAGCCAAGGAATGACTCTCTGAAGTGACATTTCAGTTGTCAACTTCAGTGAGAAGTATTTATCCATGCAGAAATTTGGGAGGAAACATTGCAAGGTAGAGGGAACAGCAAACATAAGGAATGAACTTGGCGAGTTCACATGCTAGAGCAGACTGAGAGAAGCCAAGAATCCTAAAAGAGAGACCGAACGTGGCTGGTACCAGGTCACACAGGGCCTTGTAACCCATGCGTGGTGAGGAACATGGACTTTATCCTAAAAGCAGTGGGAAGCCACTGGAAGGTTTTAAGCAGATGGGAGACATGATGTAATTTGTGTTCTAAAAATATCACTTTGTGTGCTTTAGGGAGAAAGTAGACTGAATGTTTGAAGTGCCAAGAAGAGACCCAGAAATATGGCACTACTTGGGATGGGGGGGGGGGAGGGACAGAGAGGTAGGTGCCTACATATTCAGTGAGTAATGGGGACTTTAGTAGATGACTGTAATACACAAGGGCTATTGATGGCAGGAAGAAGAGTGAAAGGAGTAGAGGTTTTGACATGAATGTAGAAGAATAGTGGTCTGGATGCTGCACTGGGGAGCAAGGTGGGCATCTACCCGACCTCCTGGCATGGAAGTTGGCAGGTTGTGAGGGACTGAACTGCGTCCACTAGACAGGCCTGCTCAGGAAGTCAGGTTTCAGTTAAAGCATCAGGACCTAAAGAGCATTAGGTAAGGAAATCAATGCATGAACCAAGTGGCAGAGAGCCCTTTTGTCATCTGGCATTGCTGACTCGTAGCAAAGATTATCCAGGGCCCTTCTCTGAGTAAGGGCCCTTCTCTGACCCTAATCAAATCTGAGGCAGAAAGCGACACTCTAAATTCTGAGAATTTGGAGGTGACTGTTGACAAGATAAGCTACTTTTTGAAATTAATTTTGGCTTTAGGCTTCAGCCTTTGAAATTCCAATTAGGTTATTATACAGTCACCCTTCACAAATCTTCAATTGCCCTTCATCCTTCTACCTCCTGCTTCCCTGTAAGTGACTCAGCTAGGGCAGTCTGCCCAGAAAAACGTTATTTTCTGGCTTCCTACAGTGAGACCCAGAGAAATAATAGGCCATGCTGGAAATAAGCAGGCCAAGGACCGGATTTGGCCCTGGAGTTGGAAGGTCTTTATGCTTCCCCTAAAACAGTGTTTCTCAACCTGTTTTTGTATGTGTCATTGTTCAACCAAGGAGACTTTTTAGATATTTATTCCCTAATGTCTTCCCATGAAATGTTTATGTCACACACTACCGTGACATCTAAGATCCCTCTACTCCCAGGCACCAACTTTTGCCTTCTTGGGAATGATGTCACTCCCACTGAGGATGCCTCTCCTAATGCAAAGAGGTACCTCCAATGGGAAAGATTGCAGGCATAGGAACAGCCTGTTGTGAGATGTTTTAGAACCAGGGACGGGGAGAAATGAGCCCCTGACCCAAACCACATAAAATATGGACCATATTGCTGCTGCAGATAGAACTGTCACTTATACTTCATAAACTGGAGGTCATTTGCTCATTTGTGTTGTTTTGGAAATTCCACATATGAGTGAAATCTTATGGTATTTGTCTTCCTCTGACTAAGCAAAGGATTTAAGAGAGGGAAAGAAACCAAAAAACAGACTCTTTGCTCTAGAGAACAAACTGATATGATACTTCTCAGAGTGGAATTGGGTGGAGTGGGTGGAGGAAATAAGGGATGCAGATTAAAGAGGGCACTCATCGTGATGAGCACCAGGTGATGTAGGGAAGTGTTGAATCACTACATTGTGCACCTGAAACTAACATAGCACTCTATGTTGACTATACTGGAATTCAAATAAAAAACCGAATAAAAAATAAACAAACAAATTGGAGGTCAGTTTGGAAATCAGTCTTCTGTGTTTGGTTTATTTATCCTTGATTGGTTCCATTGGGACATGATGGTTCTTCTGGGGATGGATCACTGAATTGAGTTCCATGGTAATAGAGCAAATCCTGTAGCAAAGGTGGCCACCTCAAGGTACGCTGCTGCTCCATTAAACAAACCATGATGTGCCCCTCTCACCGCAAGAGCCGACAGTGGCTGCTAGGTGGAATCTTCCATCTTCTGTGTACACGCTAAGCAGCCTGCACATCCTGCCTACTGCCCCCCTTGCTGTGGACCCATCAGCCATATGGCAAGAGGAGCACGTGCAGCTCTCCAGGAGGGCTGCCCTCCCTATCTCCTCAAAGATTGCTCATCAGCTGGAAGGTAGCAGGGACAGAGGTGTGGGGAGTTGGCTCCTCAGAGAGCAGCTTCTATCTGAGCTCCATCAGGGAGCTGGGGGACCCTGCCTGGGGAACAGAGCTGGGGGAGAGGGTGCCTCTCCCCCTGGCAAACACTGTCAGGCTGCCAGAAGCTAGATAGGCTTCCATGACCAGAGGCTTTGTTATTAACTGGACTTTGGTTCACCTGAGCCTCCTCTTCCTGCTGAGCAACAGCAGGTGGTCTGCCTCGATTTCCAAGCCCATGTTTACACATGGAGGGCTTAGATAGACTGTATCTATAAAGAGAATCACTGAATAGCTCTCAGGCAGCACTATCCTGTTTTCTCATCTCCCAGGCATACCCAGCCTCCCAGCATGCTCCAATATACTCTGATGGTGGAATAAAACAAAATCAGTGCATTAGCCTCCTTACTTAAAGACTCATGTGTTAGGCCCATGTGATGGTCCCCAGCAATCTGCATTCCCCTGAGCTCACTGACTTCCCTTGGAGAAGACTCCCATGCATACTGAAGGATTAGCCCTCTCTCCCACCAGATAATACAGGAAGACACCCTGCAGCAGGGTTCTTAACTCTGACCCATAAGTCCCCCACTGCAGCATGTATGAGAACCATCTGTGGAGGGGCATCTCGGTGGCTCAGCCTGTTAAGGGTCCTACCCTTGGTTTTGACTCAGGCCATGAGTTCAAGCCCCACATCAGGCCTGGCGCTAACAATACATGGAGGCTACTTGGAATTCTCTCTCTCCTCTCTCTTCCCCTCCCCGAGCTTGTGCTTGCCTGTGTGCTTTCTCTCTCAAAGTAAATAAATAAGCTTTTTTTAAAAAACCGTCTGGATAGTGTGTCTGGGAAGAAGCCCCAGAGATTCTGGTCTGGGGTAAAGCATAGGCCCTGGGATTAAAAAAAAATCCATGATTATATATTTATTTTGAGAGAGAGAGCGCGCGCACAAGCAGGGGAGGGGCAGAGAGAGAGGGAGAGAGAGGATCCCAAGCAGGCTCCATGCTATCAGTGCAGAGCCTGAGGCAAGACTCAATCTCACGAGCCATGCGATCAAGATGTGAGCTGAAATCAAGAGTTAGACGCTTAATCAACTGAACCATCCAGGTGCCCCAGGCCCTGGGATTTCTAACAAACTCCTTGAGTGACCCAGATGCTTAGCAGTCTGAGACCAGAGTTTGGGAAGTAGCGCCCTAGGTAGCTCATGGATGGGCTTCAGGAATTCCATGGACCTCTGGCGCCCCATATAAATTGTGTGCTTGGTGCTTTTGTCTAAGTAGAGGCCTAGACAATTAAGAGACACTACTCTAACAGAGTAGTCAGAACATACTGTTTATTTCGTGGGAAAAAAGAACAAACACTGGCCAACAGAGTAGGCCAGTGGATCCCCCGGGGGAAGCTGCCCAGAGAAGGAGAAAGTGCCACCAACACGGAAGAATGACCCTGTGGCACTCAGAGAGCAAAAGCTGAGGTCTGGGTAACCCTGTGAAAAAAATCAAATGCTTGTCAAATCATCCCTTATTTCAGCAAGGCTCAGACCACTATGAAAAGCTGCTTTGCACATGAAGCACTTCATCCTTCAATAGCACCTTTCCCTCTTGGAGTGACGATGTGCTTTGCTTGTACTTTAATGAAAGAAGAAAGAGAAGGGGTGAGAGGAGGAAGAAGAAAGAGGGTGAACAATTGCAAAGGTCATTTCTGATCTACATATCAAAAAGATAAAGATATCTTCACATGTGATTCTCCCTGTCCTTCACACACACACACACACACACACACACACACACACACACAGTGGGATGGTGTTATAATGGACTGACCGCATAGTATCGTGTGAGAGACCTCGGCACAAAAGTGTCATTTTCCCCATCAGTCACTCCACCCTTCTATCTTCATGGATCCTGAATCCTGAGGCTTTTCTCCTCTTTCAAATCCTCCTACCAGAATTTAAATCCTCTAGTTGGAGAGGGAGATTTCAACCAGAGGTTCCTAACGCAGATTTGTGGATGCCCGTAGGTTGTGGGAGGCTTCTTTAGTGTGTATCACAGTTACCAGACTGAGTTGAAATGCAGATTCCATGGCCCCATCCATTTGTAAAAAGTCTGGTTCCTTCACTCTGGGAGGGAGCTCAGGAGACTGAATTTTAAACAAGGCCCCAAAGAGCTTCTGATACATGTTATCCTTAGGCCGCAATTCAAGTAACATGACTCCAGAGGGTTATGAACACCCTTGCACATGTTATATGTGAGTCTCTTTCTGGGCATTGGGTCCACAGCTTTAATCAGATTCTGGAAGATTCCTTAACTTGAAAGAAAATAGTCACTAACCAGGTAACATTTTAGCAAGGAATTGCAAAAGTAGGTTCCAGAATATATGGGGTGGGACCAAAAAGAAAGAAACTTCCTTAGATGGTAAAGAGATGCAGGAAAGGATTCTCAATATAGTCACTTTGCTACCTACTCTGATTGAGCAATGGAAGAAATGTTAAGTGTCAGGACTAAAGAAAAGGATCTGTAACCTGGGGGGAAATTTTTCAATTTACATCACAAAGAGCTAATTTCCTTACTATATAAAGACCTGCTACAAATTAATGAAGAAAAAGACCACTAAACCAATAGAAGAATGGGCAACAGATGTAAACAATTTGCAGAGAAGGAAATATAAATGGCACTTACACATAGGAAAAGATGCCCAACGTCATTTATTATAAAAGAAATGTAATTTAATATTGCAATGAGATCTCCTTTTTCATCTGTCAGATTAAGGAGCACAAAAACGTTGAATAACACACTGTGCTGGTGGGGATAAAGGGCAATGTAGTCACATGTATAAAAGTTACAAATGGGTAGACGGAGGGGGCAAGATGGCGGAGAAGTAGGGAACTCCGTACATTGCATTCGCCCCCATATCTCGTACGGAGAAGGCCTGAAGCCTTCTTCAGAAGGAGAAGACAGAGTCCGCTGAGAAAACCTTCTAGCATGAGTGCAAACTGTGGAAGATAAAATCGGGCTGGGACCAGAGACACAGAAGGACTGGGGCGATCCCCCTCTGCGGGGAGTTTAGAGGGGAAAGAGAATGGCCAAATTGCTCAAGACACTGTACCTGTCGCTGGAGAAAAGAAAAACCTCCACTCGGAACACAGAAGGATCCGGTTTCCTGCTCTCCAGCTGACCCTACGAGGGACGCACTCCTTCCAGGCAACCCCGGGGGAAACTGCTCCCCGCTCGCCAGCTCGACCTGGAGGGGACATGCGGTGGCCGTGCCTTTGTGCTTCTGGCTCGGCTGGATCCCTAGAGGGGAGGCGAAGGGCTTAAAACTGGGAGATTTGCCCGCGAGTTCGTGTTTCGGGTGACGGGACACAGAGGGACCCGGTCTCCTGCTCTCCAGCTGATGCTAGGCAGGATGCACTCATCCCAGGTGACCCCCGGATGAAACTGCTCCTCGCTTGCCAACCCGATCTGGAGGAGACAGGAGGAGATGTAGAACCCTACATCCTGAGGCTATGGAATTTGCATGCTTCTCAAGTGCGCATGGCACATTCTCCAAGATAGATCACATACCGA
Source organism: Hyaena hyaena (assembly GCF_003009895.1). Classification (NCBI taxonomy): domain Eukaryota; kingdom Metazoa; phylum Chordata; class Mammalia; order Carnivora; family Hyaenidae; genus Hyaena; species Hyaena hyaena. The sequence continues at coordinate 878,807 of NW_024080708.1, read as the reverse complement.
GACATAAAGCAGTCCTCAATGAATATAAAATAATTGAGATCATACCATGCACACTTTCAGATCACAATGCTATGAAACTCGAAATCAATCACAGGAAGAAGTCTGGAAAACCCCCAAAAATACGGAGGCTAAAGTACACCCTGCTAAAGAACGAATGGGCCAATCAGGCAATTAGAGAAGAAATTAAAAAAACATATGGAAACAAATGAAAATGAGAATACAATCTAAACTCTATGGGATGCGGTGAAAGCAGTCCTAAGAGGAAAGTACATTGCACTCCAGGCCTATTTCAAGAAATTAGAAAAAGCGCAAGTGCAAAATCCTACAGCGCACCTAAAGCAACTAGAGGGAGAGCAACAAGAGCACCCCAAACCCAACAGAAGAAGAGAAATAATAATAATCAAGGCAGAAATAAACAGTATAGAAACCAAAGAAACAGTTGAACAGATCAATGAAACCAAGAGTTGGTTTTCTGAAAAAATAAACAAAATTGATAAGCCTCTAGCCAGGCTTCTCAAAAAGAAAAGAGAGAGCACTCAAAGAGACAAAATCATGAATGAAAATGGACTGATTACAACCAACCCCTCAGAAATACGAGCAATTATCAGGGAATACGATGAAAAACTATATGCCAAGAAACTGGGCAAGTTAGAAGAAATGGACAAATTCCTAAACACACACTGACTACCAAAATTCACACTGGAAGAGATAGAAAACTTGAACAGACCCCTAACAAGTGAGGAAACTGAATCAGTTATCAAAAAATCTCCCAACAAATAAGAGCCCTGGGCCAGATGGCTTCCCTGGGGAATTCTACCAGACATTTAAAACAGAATTAAGACCCATTCTTCTCAAGCTATTCCAAAACATAGAAATCAAAGGAAAACTTCCGGACTCATTTTATGAAGCCAGCATCACTTTGATTCCCAAGCCAGACAGAGACTCAGCAAAAAAAGAGAACTACAGGCCGATATCCTTGATGAATACGGATGCAAAAATCCTCAACAAGATACTTGCAAACCGAATCCAACAGCACATAAAAAGAATTATCCACCAAAGTCAAGTGGGATTCATTCCTGGATTACAGGACTGGTTCAATATTCGCAAATCAATCCATGTGATACATCACATCAACAACAAAAAAAAAAGATAAAAACCATATGATCCTGTCAATAGATGCAGAAAAAGCATTTGACAAAATACAGCATCCCTTTTTAATACAGACCCTCGAGAAAGTCGGGATAGAAGGAACTTACTTAAACACTATAAAAGCCATCTATGAGAAGCCCTCAGCTAACATCCTCAATGGGGAAAAACGGAGAGCTTTCCCCCTGAGATCAGAAACATGACAGGGATGCCCACTCTCACCACTGTTGTTTAACATAGTGCTGGAAGTCCTAGCATCAGCCATCAGATAACAAAAGGAAATAAAAGAGATAAGAATTGGCAAAGAAGAAGTCAAACTTCCACTTTTTGCAGACGACATAATACTTTACATAAAAAATCCAGCAGACTCCACCAGAAGCCTACTAGAACTGATCCAAGAATTCAGCCAAGGTGCAGGGTACAAAATCAACGTACAGAAATCGGTTGCATTTTTATACACCAACAGTGAAGCAACAGAAAGAGAAATCAAGAAACTGATCCCATTCACAATTGCACAAAAAACCATAAAGTACCTAAGAATAAACCTAACCAAGGATATAAGAGATCTGTATGATGTAAACTATAGAAAACTTATGAAGGAAATCGAAGAAAACACAAAGAAATGGAAAAACATTCCATTCTCATGGACTGGAAAAATAAATATAGTTAAAATGTCATGACTACCCAAAGCAATCTACACATTCAATGCAATCCCAATCAAAATGGCACCAGTCTTCTTCTCAAAACGAGAACTATCCTCAAATTTGTATGGAACCACAAAAGACCCCAAATAGCCAAAGTAATATTGAAGAAGGAAACCAAAACAGGAGGCATCACCATCCCAGACTTCAGCCTCTACTACAAAGCTGTCATCATCAAGACAGTATGGTATTGGCACAAAAACAGACACATAGACCAATGGAATAGAATTGAGAACTCAGATTTGGACCCAAAAGTGTACACGCAACTAACCTCTGACAAAGCAGGAGTATCCAATGGAAAAAAAGACAGCCTCTTTAACAGATGGTGCTGGGAGAACTGGACAGCAACATGCAGAAGAATGAAACTAGATCATTTTCTCACACCATACACAAAAATAAACTCAAAATAAATAAAGGACCTGAACATGAGACAGGAAACCATCAAAACCCTAGAGGAGAAAGCAGGAAACAACCTCCTTGACCTCCACCGCAGCAACCTCTTACTTGACACATCCCCCAAAGCAAGGGAATCAAGAGCAAAAATAAACAATTGGGACCTCATCAAGATTAAAAGCTTCTGCACGGCAAAGGAAACAATCCATAAAACTAATAGGCAACCGACAGAATGGGAAAAGATAGTTGCAAGTGACATATCAGATAAGGGGTTGATATCCAGAATCTATAAGGAACTCCCCAAACTCCACACTGGAAAAACAAACAATCCAGTGAAGAAATGGGCAGAAGATATGAACAGACACTTCTCCAAAGAGGACATCCAGATGGCCAACAGACACATGAAACGATGCTCAGCATCCCTCCTCATCAGGGAAATACAAATCAAAACCACGCTGAGATACCACCTCACGCCAGTCAGAGTGGCTAAAATGAGCAAATCAGAGAACTCTAGATGCTGGCAAGGATGTGAAGACACGGGCACCCTCCTACACTGTTGGGGGGAATGTAAGCTGGTATAGCCCCTCTGGGAAACAGTGTGGAGGTTCCTCAAAAAATTAACACTAGAACTCCCCTAGGACCCAGCAATAGCACCGCTAGGAATTTACCCAAGGGATACAGGAGTGCTGATGCATAGGAGCACATGTACCCCAGTGTTCATAGCAGCACTCTCAACAATAGCTAAAACATGGAAAGAGCCTACGTGTCCATCAACGGACAAATGGATCAAGAAGATGTGGTTTATCTATACTATGGAATACTACATGGTAATGAGGAAGAATGAAATCTGGCCATGTGTAGCAACATGGATGGACCTTGAGGGTGTTACGCTGAGCGAAATAAGTCAGGCAGAGAAGGACAAATATATGTTTGCACGTATAGGAGGATTAGGAGGAACTTAACTGAGGACCAAGGGGGTTGAAGAAGGGGAGAAATGGTGGGGGAGAGGGAGAGAGGCAAACCGTGAGAAACTCTTGAATGCTGAAAACAAACTGAGGACTGATGGGTGTAGGGGGGAGGGTGGGTGATGGGCATGGAGGAGGGCACTTGTTGGGATGAGCACTGGGCTTTGTTGGAAACCAACTTGACGATAAACTATTTAAAAAAAATAAAATATCTGAACGGAAAAAAAAGGTTCCAAATGCCTGCACTGCTTGATGCAACCGGTCCGTCCACTTTTAGGAATTTATCATAAAAATACACCCACACATGTGGAAAGGTTATTCATTAACAAAGATGGCAGACCTTAATATCTGTCCATAGGAAATTGGTTAAATTATTCATAGCAATCCATAGAAAGGAAGAGAATGCAGCTATATAATGGCTAGTCTTTTTTTCAATGGCTAGTCTTTTTATGTGCTTATGGAAAGCATCTCTAAGATGTGTGGTTCTGTGAAAAAAAAGCAAGATGCTGAACAATGTGTGTGATATGTTGCCATCTGTGGCAACAGTATGGGCCTATTTGCTAGTGTTTATATAGATTCTTTCCTGCAAAATACACCAGGAACTGTTAACAGTGGTTAGACAAGACACCTCAGGAGGAAAACTTTTTATCCATCTCCTTTTGCATCATTGACATGTAGTTTCTACTAAAAATAAATATAATGCTAAAAAATGCAGGGGTGCCTGCAGTTGGTCAAGCGTCCAGCTTTGGCTCAGGTCATGATCTTGTGGTTTGTGAGTTCAAGCCCTGCGTCAGGCTCTGTGCTGACCACTCAGAGCCTGGAGCCTGTTTTGGATTCTGTGTATTCCTCTTTCCTTGCCCTTCCTAAGCTCATGCTCTGTCTCTCAAAAAGAAACATTAAAAAATGTTTTAAAAATGCAAACTAAAGCAAGCACACAGGCTCTGGTTGCAGTATAAAGAGTGGGTTGGCAGCATAGGAGATCAGAGTGGAGATTCTCCTCTGAGATGCCTCTTCCCCTAGGGGAGAGGCCAGACCACACAACTGCAGTCTCTGGCTCCCTGCCAGGCACACTGTGGGTGCTCAAAAAATTTGAAAGATGAATGGATGGGATATATCCTACTCCTCAGGAATGTTGGGTGTCAGTAAGTTTGGAACCACTAGACCCCTGGTAAGAACACCTTTAAGAGAGCCATTTCTCAATGTCCTCTGTATACCTTAAAATCAACTTCACCTTCAGGGTGCCTGGGTGGCTCAGTCAGTTGAGCGTCTGACTCTTGATCTTGGCTCAGGACTTGATCTCACAATTCATGGGATTGAGCCTTGCGTTGGGGTCTGCACTGATAGCATGGAGCCTGCTTGGAATTCTCACTCTGCCTCTCTCTATCTTTCTGCCCCTTCCCTGCTTGTGCTCTCTCTCTCCCCCGTCTCTCTCAAAATAAGTAAATAAACTTAAAAAAAAATCAACTTCACCTTCAAGTCCTGGTTCATAGGCTGACTCCTCCATAGAGACTTAGATAACCTCTCTCCCTGAACCCCTAACCCCATCTCCTATGGGTTAAAGCTCATTTCATTCCTGTGTGCTTTTACAGCATTTTCCTTAATCTCCTCTCATGGAATGTATCTCAGTCTGCTTTATGGTTTAGATACTAATTTGTATGTTGGTTTCTTCCAATTTAAAAAATTCTAACTGGCTGGGACTCTCTCTTCTCCATCTCTGTCTGCACCCCTCAGTGCCAGCACAATGAATGTAGATGATTCACAGTAAAGGCAACACAGCCGGCTTGACAAGACATCCCCAGCAGGAGTGTGTTCCAGATTGTACCACAAGAGACATCGGCACGATGGGTGATAATAGCCACAAAAATAGGCCTTAACTGGGCCACCTTCCCATGAGTCACTTGATTTACTCAGATGTTTGAAGTAATGTCTCTCACCAGCCAGTTAGGCATTAGCAGATAGAACTCAGCAAATTGAATTTCTTAGATATCCTTTCCAGTTCACCAGGCCTGGAGCAAACGGGGTGTGGAGTGGGGGGAGGGGGTGTCATGCTTCCTCTCTTCTCTCCTTCTATACCCATCACAGGCCTCATTAATCAAACAGGCTCACTTTTCCATTCACCCCAGATGTGGCCTCAAAACCCCTCTCAAAAGACAGCAGCTATCTACCAATCAATTGGGATTGGCATACAAAGCAAAATCTATTTGCCTTCCCAGGCGTGGAGCAGATTCATACCCACTGGGGCAGAATACCCTGCCAGCATATTATAGAAGCATTCCCAGGGACGTTGAGTTCCAGGCATATTCTAGGCCTGCAGCAGTTATGATCAACCTACTTGTGAGCCTTGGACACTGATGGGCAAATATATCAGCTCTCGCAGTCTACGCCCAGACTGATGAGCAAGTTTGCTCTGCCAGTAACTTGAAGGCAGACAGACCTTTTTTACCTAGAATACCATTCACCAGAATTTCAAGTCACTGGAACCTCCCTACCTTTGTCCTTTCTCCAACCTCCCTCCCCAAACTAACAAAAAAATATATATTATAATTTTAGGAAGTAGAAGAAATAGAAAGGAAACAGACTTCCATGAGGATTTCTGTTTTATTGATTAAATGAATGAATTGGAAAAAGAGAGCAGGCAGGGGAGTGGGGCAGAAGGACCGAGAAAGAGAGTGAGGAAGGGCCGAGAAAGAGAGAGAGAATCTTAAGCAAGCTCCATGCTCAGCATGGAGCCCAACACAGGGCTCAATCCCATGACCTGAGCCAAAATCAAGAGTTGGATGCTCAACTGACTGAGCCACCCAGGTGCCCCAGGATTTCTGTTTTAAAATAATGCTACTAAGATATGTCTTGAGATCTGGCCACACTGGGCCAAATCCTATGCATCCCTTCTCATAGTGTGATTTCCATTCCTATGTCTGGATAGCAGCCAGTGGTGCTCAGTTAGGACCCACGAATGTCCAAGACACCCAGCTCAATAGAAACTCATACAGTGGTCACACATTCGTGATCTCCAGCCTTCCCATTAGTTTAAGTCAGGAGTCTGCAGACTACAGCCCAAAGGCCAAATCCAGATCACCACCTATTTTTATAAATAAGTCTTATTGGAACATATTTTTGCTCCATCATTTACATATTGTGTACGGCCGCGTTCATGCTACAATGACAGAATTGTACAGCTGTGGCAGAAACTGTAAGTAAAATATTTAGTCTGGCCATTTATAGAAAAGGTTTGCAGACCCCTGGCTTAGATAACCTTTTTTGTTTAGATTTTTAAATTTTATTATTATTTTTTAAGTAACCTCTACACCCAACATGGGGCTTGAACACATGACCCCAAGATCAAGTGTTGCACACTCTGTTGAGCCAACCAGGCACCCCAAAACCACTCTTTTTTTTAAGTTTCTTTATTTTTGGGGGGGGAAACACTAGTGGAGGAGGGACAGAGAGAGAGGGAGAGAGAGAATCCCAAGCAGGCTCCACACTGTCAGCTCAGAGCCCGACATGGGCTGGATCCCATGAATCACAAGATCAAGACCTGAGCTGAAACCAAGAGTCAAATGCTTAACCAAATAAGCCACTCGGGCACCCGAACACTTTTTTTTTTAAAGTAAGCTTTTATCAGGGCACCTGGGTGTCTCAGTCGGTTAAGCATTTGACTTCAGCTCAGGTCGTGATCTCACAGTTCATGGGTTCAAGCCCCAAGGTGGAATCTGTGCTGACAGCTCAGAGCCTGGAGCCTGCTTGGGATACTGTGTTTCCCTCTCTCTTTCTGCTACTCCCCTGCTGGCATTTTGTCTCTCTCTCTCTCTCTCTCTCTCTCTCCCCCTCTCTCTCTCTCTCTCTCTCTCAGGAATGAATAAAACCATTAAAAATGTTTAAGTAAGCTTATGTCCAACAAGGGGCTTAAAGTCATGACCCTATGACCAGAAGTCACATGCTCTACTAAACCAGCCAGTCACCCCTGGCTTAGATCCCTCTTAGAGCAGGTCCTAAAACAGTGATTGATGCTTCCTTCTTCTTCCTCCTCTTCTTTTTACCTCCCTCCCTTCCACTGATGCTCTCCAGACAGACAAGTGCACACACACTGCCAAAGGGAAACCATTAATGGTTAGGAAAAAGGACCAGGAGAATGGGGAAGTAGACTTAGATAACGCTCATAGGCCTAGCCACCTTTAGAGGGAGCACAGAGCTGGAGAACTCTGTACATCCGGGTGTACATTTGTGGAGGTGGGGGCTTAAGGTCAAGAAGAGAAAGCATGTGTTGGAAATGGTGTTTTCATGTACATGTAACAGGTGTGTGGTCTACAAGAGTGTTGCTAAATCTCAGGCTGAATTGGGAGAGCCGCCTGCTCCTTGCAACCCGGAGGCACCTTCAATTGTCCAGTCCCATTTTCAACTAGGGTTTGGGGTTTACAATAGGGGCCGTGTGGGATGGGACACGTAGGGAGAATTTCATTAGACATCTCTTCTCTTTCCTCCCTCTCCAGCCCCCTCTCTCTATATCCCTCAGCAAAGTTAGGCAGCAACCTGGGGAAGCCAGCTATCATGAAAACACCAATTCGTGGCAATAAATCTGGATAATAGATAAAAGGCTAAGCTTCAGTGGTCATTTTTTCTTTTTTCAGCTGCTTTGAATGGGTGGCAGCGAATTTGCCCAAATCACCAATTTGGAAAGTTCCTAAAAAGAGGAATGGAGACACAATGGACTGAGGGATAAAGACAGAGTGGCGTTTTTCACTCTGATGACTTGAGGCAACCAGGTTACATTAACACCAGGTCACTTTAGTCTGCTGGCAGGCTTCAGAAAGGTCTATTAAATCACAGATTGGAGCATGTGGAGATCCTCAGGTAATAACAGCCAAATGGTCAGACTGAACTAGAAGCTTTAGCAATGGTTTGCTCAGGAAAGTTTGGCAACTAGTTGCTCAGGAAAACAGATCTAACCTCTTTTTTCCCTAAGTTTATTTTTATTTACTTTGAGAGGGAGATAGAGAGCAAGCAGGGAAGGGGCTGAGAAAATGGGAGACAGAATCCCAAGGAGGCTCTAGGCTGCCAGCACAGAGCCCGAGGCAGGGCTTGAACTCATGAACTGTGAGATCATGACTTGAGCCAAAGTCAGGAGTCAGACGCTCAACCGACTGAGCCACCCAGGGGCCCGGAGGAAAACAGATCTAACCCGGAGGAAAACAGATCTAACCTTAATCAAAGAAGGCTGCTTGGAGGAAGTGACAGTATGAAGGAATGTTAAGGGAAAAGTTTGATACAATGATTTCATGAAGTAATAAAAGATATCAGTCAGGAAGAAGGAACCACCTGGTTCAGGACTTAAAGGAAAAATTGAGAAATTGGAATGGGAAAGCCTCAGACTGTTCTTAGGAAGGATCCCAGGAAGGAAACAAATGTGGGGCAGGCTCTCTGGCTCTTGCCTGCGTTGCACTCATCAGAAAATGCCTGAAGTTTGCTCCTGTCCTGGGTATGTCCTTGCTCTCTCCACTTCTCTGCTTGAAGTGTAAAGGGTTGGGAAGGCTGAATGTATCACCTCTTCCAGGGAGATTTGCATTTTGATAAAACCAGAACTTCTTTAATAACAGGAGTTCAGGTGAGAGGGGAGCCCGCCAGAAGTGTTCTGGGGAGCAAAGAAGTTTTCTCCATTCCCTGGGTCACACAAATATTTTTTAAAAATTTTAATGTTTATTTCTTTTTGAGAGAGAGATAGAGCATGAGGGGGGAAGGAGCAGAGAGAGAGAGAGAGACACAGAATCCAAACCAGGCTCCATGCTCTGAGCTGTCAGCACAAAGCCTGATGCAGGTCTTGAACTCACAGACCGCGAGATCATGACCCGAGCCAAAGTCGGACGATTAATCAATTGAGCCACCCAGGTGCCCCCACTTTTAAAAAAAATTTGGGGGAGGATCACACCAATATTGCCGGAGCTCTCGCTGCCTCTGATCTGTCATCTGTACCAGGGGAATAGTAGCATTACTTGATTCCTAGTGTCGTTCTGAAGATTAAATACTGAATGCATACAAAGTATTTAGCACAGTGCTTGGCACATAATAAGAACCAAGCAAATGTTAGATCTTTATCTTGATTAATTACACTGCCTACTCTTAATGGCAGCCCTGAAAAAACAAACAAACAAACAAACAAACATATTCTTATGCAGGGTGCTGCCAGACCTGTAATTATTGTATGTAGGTTGCATTTCCAATTGTACAATGAGCTGGAAAAGGTACAGAGAGGGAGCCTCCAATAATCGTGGAAATGGGAGCTGCTGCCTAGGGGAATCCTGAACAGAGTGTCTCTTTTCTGTGGGAAAAGGTGAAGAGGATGCCATCAAAATGTATGATTCAAGAACATCCTAAAAGTATGTGTGGAGAGGCAACACAATATATTGGCTGAACATTCGGAGCTCTGGACTCTGATAGACGAATTTAAAATTCTAGCTCTGCCACTTACCATCTTGGTGACCCTTAGGATGTCATTGTGGATCTAAACAAAGACCAACCAAGTAAGCACAAGCAAAGGCTGTTTATTTTGAGCTTGCTGTAGCAAGTAAAAGTCACTTTTACTTAGACTAAGGCAGAGACTAAAAGGCAGGCAGAGGAGTGGAATGTGTTACAGTGAGAAAAGGAAAAAGTTCAAGCGTGCCCTGACTGGATGCTGTTGGCATGAGGAAGCTGCAGGCGGGATAACTAGAAGCAGGATATTCATTTTTTCCTTTTTGTAAAGTTTTAATTTAAATTCCAGCTAGTTAACATACAGCGCAATGTTATTTTCAGGTGTAGAATTTAGTGAGTCAGCACTTCTGTACAACACCTGGTGCTCATCACAAGTTCCCTCCTCAATCCCCATCACCCATTTAGCCCATCACCCTGCCCACCTCCCCTCCACTAACCATCAGTTTGTTCTCCATAGTAAGGAGTCGGTTTTACAGCTTGCCTCCCTCTCTCTTTTTTCTCCCTCTATGTTCGTTTGTTTTGTTTCTTAAATTCCACATATGAATGAAATCATATGGTATTTGTCTCTCTCTGACTGACTTATTTCGCTTCGCATAATACTCTCCAGCTCCAACCACGTCGTTGCAAATGGCGAGATTTCATTCTTTTTAAAAACACTTTTTTGCAAAAGACAGCTGGAGTACATAGTTCTATTGGATCAGATTTTATACTAAAGGCTGTAGCAAGAGATGAAGAAGGGCATTATATAATAATTTCAGGGTCTATCCAAGAAAAGCTAACAAACAAAAATGTTTATGCATCAAATTCGGCGGCACCCAAATACAAAAAAGCCATCACAACAGAAGCAATCTGATTGGTAAGAATACACTAACCACAGGGAACTTGAATACTCCACTCACAGCAATGGACAGATCATCTAGACAGAAGATCAGTAAAGAACCAATGGCCCTGAATGATACACTGGACCAGATGGACTTGGCGGATATATGTAGAACTTTTGATCCTAAAGCAGCAGAATCCACATTCTTTTCCGGTAAGAAAAGAATGAAATCACGCCACTTGTAGCAGCATGGATGGAACTGGAAGGTATTATGCTGAGTGAAATAAGTCAGTCAGAGAAAGACAGATACCATATGTTTTCACTCATAGGTGGATCTTGAGAAACTTAACAGAAGATCATAGGGGAGGAGAAGGGGAAAAATTGTTTCAAACAGAGAGGGAGGGAGGCAAACCGCAAGAGACTCCTCAATACAGAGAACAAACTGAGGGTGAATGGAGGAGTGGGGGGGAGGTAAAATGGGTGATGGGCACTGTGGAGGGCACTTGTTGGGATGAGGACTGGGTGTTGCATGTAAACCAATTTGACAATAAATTATCTTAAAAAAACTTTTTTGAAATGTTTATTTATTCTTGAGAGAAAGAGAGAGAGAGTGTGTGTGTAGGGGAGAGGCAGAGAGATGGGGAGAGAAAGAATCCAAGCAGCCTCCCCACTGTCAGTGCAGAGCCCAAGGGAGGGCTCAATCCCCTGAACCATGAGATCATGACCTGAGATGGAATCAAGACTTGGACTCTTAACAGACTAAGCCAGGCAGGCACCCCATGGTGCCTTTTTTATGGCTGAGTAATATAACGTATATATATATATATATATATATATACACACACACAAACATACATATATATACAATGTATAAAACATGTATACATTACATTGTATGTTGTATACATTTTATATGTGTATATATGTATGTATGGGTGTGTATACTCCACATCTTCTTAATCCATTAATCAGTCGATGGATATTTGGGCTCTTTCTGTAATTTGGCTATTGTTGATAGTGCTGCTATAAGCATTAGGGTGCATGTAGCCTTTCAAATTAGTATTTTTGTATCCTTTGGGTAAATACCTAATAAAGGGCAATTGCTGGATCATAGGCTAGTTCTATTTTTAACTTTTTGAGGAACCTCTATAATGTTTTTCAGAGTGGCTATACCAGTTTAGAAGCAGGGTATCCTATGTGATTGGTTACAGGTGCATAATTGGCTTTCTTTAATTGGTCCTAAGTTGGACACAGGGACAAAAATTATGGAAGCAGGGGCAAAGAGAGAATCCCAAGCAGACTCTGTGACATCAGCGCAGAGCCCGACACAGGGCTCGATCTCACAAACCATGAGATCACCTGAGCTGAAACCAAAAGTCAGACGCTTAACCCACTGAGCCACCCAGGCACCCCAAGGATTTTAGATTTTGTACGTAAACTGTTTAGCACAGAAACTGGAACATAAGTGCTCAATGCATGTTAACCATTGTCTTACTTACTTGTTAATTAAATCCTGAAATGAGAACTTAGTGGAGTGGCACTCCTCAGAGTATAAAGGGGGTAATATTAGCAGGGGGGAAAAAAAGGAAAACAGTGTACCTTACAAGAAATATCAAACGCACGATCCAAACAGCAAGAGTGAACACATAGTAATAATTACCATGAACCAGATACTTTTCAGAGTAGGTTTCGTGTATTGGCTTATTTAATCGTTATGACTACCTTATGAGATGGATACTAGAAACGTTCTCATCCTCATCTGACAAAGGTAACTTTGACACAGAGAGGGTAAGTAACTTAACCAAGTGTACACAACTAGTGTGTGGGCCCGGCAGCTGGGCAATAGTCTATGTTCTTAACTATTCTGCCATTCTCACAAGAGACTGTACATGCTGAGTTTAAAAACAGAGCTTCACAACCTGTTTTGGCTTGTGGGCTAAATCTAACCCAAAGTCTATTTTTATAAATAAATTTGAATTGGCACACAGGCACACCAATTCATTTACATGTTGTCTATGACAGCTTTCACATTACAATGGCAGAGTTGAGTAGTTGAAACAGAGATCATGTGGCCTGCAAAGTCTAAAAAATATTTACTATGTGGCCCTCTATACCAAAAGCTTGCCAACTCCTGGCTAGCTCATTGGATGCCTAAAAGATATTTGTTTAACAAGTGAATATACTTATTTGCTTATTTAACAAACATTTACATAGCACTTACTATAGTCAGACACTGTTCCAAGTGCTTTACAAATATTAATTCATCTTTTCTTCATAACAACCTAGTAAGAGAGGTGGAATTATTATTCCCATTTTACAGAAAAAGAAACTGGAAAACAGAAAAGTTCCACATCTTGCCCAAAGTTACACAGGTTATAGGTAGCAGAACTGGGATTCAACCCAGGTGTTCAGGCTCCGGACTCCATGCTATCTATGTTGTGTAAGCAAATCATAGATGGGACCTAGTTTTTCTGGTGTTCTGATGAGAGAATTGCTGAATCGCTTTGAGAAGGGGAAGGATGTGGTCAAAGCAGCAGAAGGAGATAAAGTGGTCAAACTCCACATATACCCTTGGACTTGGTTGACATCAAGGAGATGCTAAAAAATACAAATTAGGGGCACCTGGGTGGCTCAGTCAGTTGAGTCTAACTTCGGCTCAGGGCATGATCTCATGGTTCGTGGGTTCGAGCCCTACATTGGGCTCTGTGCTGACAGTGTAGAGGCCTGTTTGGGATTCTCTCTCTCTCCCTCTCTCTCTGCCCCTCCCCCACTCATTATCTCTCTTTCTCTCTCTCTCAAAATAAATAAATAAACTTAAAAAAATAAAAAAGGAGTGCCAGGCGGCTCAGCTGGTTGAGTACCTGACTTCAGTTTGGGTCATGGTCTCACAGTTCGTGAGTTAGAGTTCCATATCAGGCTCACTGCCGTGAGCACAAAGCCTGTTTTGGATCCTCTGTCTTCCTCTGCCTGCCCCTCCCCTCCTTGTTCCCTCTCTCTGTCTCTCAAAAACAAATTAACATTTAAAATAGCAATAATTATAATTTTTAAAAATAAAAAAAACTTAAATCCCACCATGGAACAAGGCAATAGCAAGCAATTGGTTTAGTGCAAATTCACCCTCACTCCTAAAATATAAAACAAAACATAATGGGTGAACTATGTTTATTGTATTAGACACTTCCTCTTTCTGTTTCCACACTGCCTCGGTTACCCCAGCTGCTAGTAGGGAGGGGCAGCAAATGACATCAAATGCCATTATAGCTTCAAGGTACAATCCTGGGCCACCAATCAGTCCGTGCTGCTGGCCTGGCTCTTTGTTGGAGCTGGAGTAAGTCTAGCTGTTGGCAAGGTACGGAAGACCTTGTTGCACAGAACTGAGGATGAGGGGCCAGCAGAGGTGGCTAATTGAGAAAGAAAAGTCTGAGAGAGACTACGAGAGTCTGTTCTTCTCTTCCTGGTAGACAAGTAAGATGCCAAGATACTCCACCCATGCTGGGGGCCTGGGCTGTGGACCTGGATCGAGATTGGGGCTGGGGCACCTGGGTGGCTCAGTCGGTTAAGCCTCCGACTTCGGCTCAGGTCATGATCACACAGTCTGTGGGTTCAAGCCCCACGTCAGGCTCTGTGCTGACAGCTGAGCCTGCTTCAGATTCTGTGTCTCCCTCTCTCTCTGCCCTTCCCCCACTTGCTCTCTGTCTCTATCTCTCAAAATAAAATAAAAGACATATAAAAAATTTAAAAAAAAGAGATTGGGGTTGGGCCTGCCTGAGGGCTTCTGAGCTTGAAGCCACAGGTGATTTGAAAGCCAGTGATCAAGGGAGAAGCTGAATCTTAAATCCAGGTGGACAGTCCAAATGAAGTGCCAATCCCAATGGGCATACGAGAAAACCTGGGCTTTTCCCGACAAAACCAGGCACAGAAGACTAAAGCAAGAGGGATAGAGACAGTGAGTGAAAGGCAGAGCCAGTGGAGACCCCTAAGCTTTCAGGACAGAGTTGCAGAATGTTTTTATTGGGTGACTCAGCCTTGCCTTTGAGTAGGGATGATGCTCCAACCACCATCAAAGCAAGTCAGTATCGTCAAGTGGTTAGGAGCACAGACTCTAACATCACACGGCCAGAAGAGAAATCCCAGCTGTTAGCCCTGTGGCCTGTGGCTGGTCACCTAGCTTACCTAAGCTTCACTTTCCATATCTGTGAAATGGAGATAAACACTTGCAAGGGGTGTTGAGCTGATTGAGCCTCCGTTTTCGACTCAGGTCATGATCTCACAGTTCGTGAGTTCAAGCCCCACATTGGACTGTGCTGACAGCTCAGAGCCTGGAGCCTGCCTTGGATTCTGTGTTTCCCTCTCTCTCTGCCCCTCTTCCACTCTCAAATTGGCTCAAAGGATATGTGTAAGATAGTTTCAGGCAAAACCTGCATATTAATCACACCCCAACTCGGAATGCATAAGCATGTCCCCTTAATAGGAGGTAGGAGTTACACCCATTGCTCTACTCCATGGCTGGCTCTGTGAAAAGCACCACTAGCTGCCAACGTACAAGGCATGTGAAATCACTCTTTGACCTCCTCTTCTGGAGGGAGTTTTCTCTTTCCCAACAACCCTTATTCCTCCAAATGAGTAGGTCCTGCTGGCCTAATTCTGTGAAAGAAAAAAAAAGACCCATACAAACGTAAGTGCTAGAGACATAACATTTCTCACTGTCAAGAAATATTAGGATTGGGGCGCCTGGGTGGCTTAGTCAGTTAAGCGTCCGGCTTTTGCTTAGGTCATGATCTCGCGGTCCGTGGGTTCGAGCCCCGAATCGGGCTCTGTGCTGACTGCCAGCTCAGAGCCTGGAGCCTGTTTCAGAGTCTGTGACTCCCTCTCTCTCTGACCCTCCCCTGCTCACGCTGTCTCTCTCTCTCTCTCTCTCCTAGAAATAAATTAAAAAAACAAAAAATAAATATTAGGATTGCCCAAAGAAGGGTTTGGTCACATCCCTTGAAGATGTAGGAAGGTAGAAAGGGAAGGTATGGATTTGGGAATCTTATAATTTTGGAGTGATGCAGGGCTCCTTGGCAGAGAAACCGCTCAAGAGAAGGCTCTACATGACACTGCAGGGTGTCTTTGTCAACTTTCCTATTTCACAGCTCATGGCCAGTGGTTTTCTAGGTATATTTTGCTCAGCAGTTACCTCATAATCTACTTGGGGAACTAGCGAATAATGTAGATTCTAAGACCCTGGAGTTCTGACTCCTTAAGGTCTGTTTTTTTTAAGTTTATTTCTTTATTTTGAGATAAAGAGAGAGAGCACAAGCAGGTAAGGGGCAGGGAGAAGGAGACAGAATCCCAAACAGACTCTGGGCCATCAGCACAGAGCCTGATGCAGAGCTGGAAGCCACAAATGGCAAGATCATGATCAAGAGTCAGAAGCTTAACTGTCTGGGCCACCCAAGTGTCCCTTAAGCTCTATATTTTTAACAAGCTTCCAAGTGGATTCTGTTATTCTATTTTATTATCTAATTTTTGAACAGATACATTCTCATGGCAAAAAAAAACCAAAACAACAACTTTAAAAACATGGAGATGTACAGAATGAAAGCCTCCTTGAGCAAACCCATCCACCCTGAGCTGCCCAGTTCCCACCCTACCCCACCACCACCGGCTCTACCCTAGGGGGCTGCTGCTATTCACTTCTTTTGAATCCTGTCAGTTTCTTTTTCAGATGCTTCCTTAGTTACCAAACAAAGGCATATATATATTTTTCACTTTCCCCCCACAAAAAGGAGCACTTCACACACTGTTCTGCATCTTTAAGAAAGAAAACTCTAAGGTAGAGATCTTTCCATATCTGAGAAAAAGGAGCCCTTGAACTCTTGTGCACTGTTTTGAATGGAAACTGGTGCAGCCACTGTGGAAAACAGTATGGAGGCTCCTCACAAAGTTAAAAATAGAACAACCATATGACCTAGAAATTCCACCACTAGTTACTTACCCCTCCAACTCCCCCACAAAACACTAGTTTAGAAAGATATACCCACCCCTATGTTTATTATAGCATTATTTAAAATAATCAAGATATGGAAGCAGCCCAAATGGCCATCAATGGATGAATGGATAAAGAAGATGTGGTGTATACATATACAATGGAATGTTACTCAGCCAAAAAAAAAAAAAGGATGAGATCTTGCCATTTACAACAATATGGATGGCCCTAGAGGGTATTATGCCAAGTGAAATAGTCAAGCAGAGAAAGACACATGCCATGTGATTTCACTTATGCATGGAATTTAAAGAACAAAACAAGTGAACAAACAAACAAACAAACAAAAAAGCAGAAACAGACCTGTAAATACAGAGAACACGCTTATGGCTTCCAGAGAGGAAGGGGCCGGGGGGATGGACAAAATGGGTGAACAGGCCTGGAGGATACAGGCTTCCAGTTAATGAACAAGTCACAGGGATGAAAGGTACAGCACAGGGAATATAGTCAATGGTGTTGTAATAGTGTTGTGTGTTGACAGATGATAGCTATACTTGTAGTGAGCACAGGAAATATAAAGACTGTCAAATCACTATAGTGTACATCTGAAGCCAATGTAACATTGGGTGTCAACTATACTTCTCTTAAAAAATAAAAAAACTTGGGGCACCTGGGTGGTTCAGTCAG